>NW_017258021.1:1367745-1388123 GCF_001594055.1 Mycetomoellerius zeteki | reverse complement strand
AGAGCAACATTTGAGAAATCGTATCGTAGCTGCAGCGAACAGAATATCGCAAGAACAGTGCCTGGCTGCTACAAGAGCCGTGTTTGACAGATGCAATGCTTGTATTGCTGCAAGAGGTGCACATTTCGAACAAAATCTTCATTAAAAAGTTTATAAATAAAATAATTAAAATAATAAATTAAATATATTTTTTTCTTTTTTCGTGATTTCCTGCGAAACAAAGCAAAAAGGAGCATATGTCTATAGGACTTTTTTTCTTAGTTTTTTACTCCTCTACACGCTCCCGAAGTTTTGCCATTTAATTTGGAAACACCCTGTATTTGAATATTCTCGCAATGATAATGTATACACCAACGCTTTGTCGTCGATTTTTCATGCGGGAATGCGATTATGAATGCGCAGGTGATCGAGCTACCAATTGCATATCTTTTAATGAGAGTGTATACGCAAATATATATTGGCGGAGGTCGACGACGGTGATTGCATATTCCCTGCGGCTATCAGTGTTCGTGGCTTCATAGTATCGGTATAACGCGAATTATTTCAGCACGAAAGAATAAATCTCGTTTAATGAACTTTTTGTGCAGTTAAAATTAATACCTGGAGAACTTCTACGATATGTGTATCTGCGCAGGAATTTCGTTTAGTACATTAATACCTACAATTTTTAAAATCCTAATTATGATTAATATAATTCTTTCTCTTTTATGATTAATCTTCCGTCGGCAATGTGAAATTTTCACTCTTCGTCTGCAATAGAGGTCTATATAACAGAATTTGATCACGAGATGACTTTTGATTGGCCCGTCGTTTTTATCAATTTTAATGAGTAAGAGTGTACTCTCTAAATCTGAATCAGTGGATAGTCACTAATTACCCAGTGGCATACTTGACACTGTATAATCAGTGAAGTTCAACTAATAAAGGAAGAATGTTTGAGCATTATATAATTAAAATACTGATATTTGCGTTAATTTCAATCTTCCAATACCATATTTATTGAATTTATGCACTAAAACAAAGTTGGTTAAATTACATAATAAAGATTAGATAGGTTAGGGATCTCACATTTCATTCACTGATTACCAGTTGACACTGATATCAGCGATTATCCACTGATTCTGATTTAGAGAGTAAGTTAGAATGAGACAACATAGATAAAAAGAGGCAATATACTCTTTCTCACTGTTTTGACATACATAACTGCTCGTGGCCGGATTCTGTTATAGAGTCTTTAGCCTGCAACTTAATTGGATCTTCGAATTTTAATGCAGTTTTTTATACTGTTCCGGATTGTAAAAATTTGAAAAAATTCTTACACATTGTGTGTTTTAACAAGTTTTTACTATCATAGAAGTTGGATTTTACTTGTTTTTTACAGACTTAAATTTATCTACCAGAATTCACAATAAAAAAATTGATTGTGCTTTTAAACATTGTTGATGGAGGGTTAATAAATAAAAAATGTTTACAGTAGTATAATGACATATACATCGTTGCGCACTTTTATTATAGAAAGTAAAGTTGCGCGACGGAGGTAACGATATTCCGTAGCGCAAAGAAGTAAATCTCTAACTCGTTTGTGTAACGACGGATCATTTTCATTTGCAACACTGCGGGCTTAATTGAGCGTTATCACGAACGTGGACTAATGTAAACGACAAGATAGCCCGAGCTGTGTCTGAGCGTTAAATAATAACAGATTTCTGCGACTCTCTCGATCCTGCGATTTCTCGCGGACGTAAATGCCATTTCTGCTAACGATTCTTAACCAATGGTTAGTTCTCCTCGCGGAAATGTAATACCATTGTCAACAATCAGCTCGGCGGCCATGCACCGCGTCGTTAATCGTGCGCGCCTCGCGATTTTCCACGTCAGTCAATCGCGCAAGAAATTGCTGATATCCGGTATCAGACGAGCTTGGGGCGAACGCCCGTACATGTACTCTGCTGCCGTGTAATTAAAGCGTAATCATTCACTTACTTACGTTGTTTATCGTTATTATGCGTACGCCCGAAATGCTAAGGTCGACTGATTTTCGGCCGGCTGGCGGAATTCTCTAATCCCCACTAGCCGCTTTAACCTTTTCAGATTCGAGTATTTATTTCAGAGATATCTAAATCTCGTTTTACGCCGACTACCGATAACTTTCTTTTGGAATATTTTCTAGCGCGAACTGTTTTCAACCTTGGATTATCGCTGATTATATAAGCAGAATTATATTGGTGATGTTAAATTATTTAAATTACAGCTTAGAATAATTGATATGGATAGTTAATATAGATAATTAACATAGATAAATGATATTGATTTACTTTTCTTTAATATATAAGGGAGAGTTGCTAAATGAGTACCGGTCACTTAGATTAGATCACCTTATTAAAATTACTTATTAAAATTTTTATATTGTTATTAATATTTTATTAAAATTTTATATTGTTTAATATAAGTAACATTCAGTGATAAAAATATGAAATAAATGAATAATGAGTAACAAGATAAAAAATTTAACAAGTTAAATTCTTATTTTGTGTGTGCTAATAACATTTTTTAAAACCAGGTATAACTGATGTTAATTTTTTATTAATTTATGTAGCTGATAATAGTATAATCATACAATTTTATTCTGAATTTTTATATTTTGATAAAAGAAGTTTTATTGTACAATAGAATAATATCTCATGTATATTATATTTACATATTTGTAATCAGTATAAAGATTAAATCGATATTTTTATAAAATCTATCAAGTTTCATAAATTGTGCCATCATATGATTGAATTATTAACAATAATAAAAAACTAACAATTGATATGAATGTAATTGCAAAAATAAATTCAAGCTAGTGTTATATCAACATTTTTATCTTTTCATTACTAGTACTTATTAATTGTCAAATATCTGGTAAATTATAAGGACTTTTAGATATTAGTTTTTTAAATATTAGTTAATGATCATTTTTATTAATCTTATATTTTTATTAAACCGATTTGTCAAACCAGCGTTTGGTTTACAGAATTGGATATGTATATAAATTCACCCTGGAATATATATATTTAAGCATTATAAGATCAGTTTTAATCGAAAATAGAATTATATCTTTTAATTGATATATTCTTGTCGGTCTAATTTTGAATTATTTATAATTTAATTGTTTATAACATGTTTCCTTGAAATACATTTTCTTGAAAAACGTTTTTTCACTAGTTACTGCTTATTGCTATAAATATTACCGAATCCTCAGTGGTCGAATTGGAAAGATTTATCCTCACATTTGGGAGATCCGGATTCGAATCCCGCTTAAGATAATATTTTTACAATTTCTTGTAATAAATCATTTATAGTTTTTAATAACTTGATGCTTGTATTAGCATAAAATTATTAATATCCTTCTAAAATGCTTATTAGCATTAGTATTATTAAATTGCTTATCAATTTAATATATGATATTACGACTCTGGTTCTGTTTATGATTGCATTTCAAGAATAAAAAAAGGTTCCGATATGCAGTTTGTAAAACTGGATATATATAAATTTAATACAATATTTATGCACTAAGATCTGCTTTGATCGAAAATAGAATTATTTTTCTTAATTAACTTATACTTTTAATTATTTTTATTCATAAATTCAATACTTTCAAAGAAAGTACGATTTGGATGGTCCATAGATACGATTTTGGATGACTAGTTGCCTAAACCATAGTTTTTACATGTTATAAAAAAACTTCCAATAATTTAATTTATTGTTGATAAAAAGTTAAACATGTAAGTATATTAGATACCTGAAACTACAATTCCTAATGTTTATTTGTATTCAAATTAGTACTAAATGGAAAATATGGAAAATATTTAAATAGTACGCACTTGATAACTTTCCCTTATAATATATACATTTATATGTTATAAAAAAAAAGAAAAGGAAAATATATTGACGAATTCTAAAAAGGTTAATCTAAAGATTAAATGTTTTCACTTTTTTCTCATTTCATCCATAATTTTGCAAACAAAGCGTGTGCAAAAAAAATGTAGTTAATAATAATTAAGGACTTACAAAAATAAAAAGATGGAAATGTTACATCACGCACAGTAATCTGTGTATATATAGTGATATATATTCAAAATATCTAGATGGTCATTTTTATGAAAGAAATTTATAGCTGGAATTTTTCTGAGATACAGTTATAATTATTAATATTAGGCAATATATTTAATAGTTTTTAAAAGTATCTCTCGATTATCATACAAATTCAGATAGTTATTACGCACGTATTAAAAAAAAACTAATTTCATGAATTAGCTAAATTGTTAGTCCTTTTTTATATTTATTTTTATAAATTCACTATAGTCCACTTACTACAAAATAATAGCTGTTTAATAACAGCTATAAAAAGCTATTTAATTGTTACTACGTAAGATAGCTTTTTTATCTCTTAGACGTATTCGAAATTATCCTGAAATACGATTTCATTAATGTAATAGCATTTGCGTAATTATATACATATGATCAATAATATAGTCTAAATTTGAAAAGTAAAAACAGTTTGTTTTTGCTTAGATCGTTGTGATATTGAGTTGAATTATGATGCAAAGAAGACAGAAAGGAAAAGTCAGCCAATTTAATTAGTAATTGCATAATTAATCATTAATCGCAACTTAGTTGACTTGCGATAGAAGATAATGTGTTTAAATTATAACATTATTTATAGATACATTATCATTCATACTTACTGCTGCGTCGATATCCAGGAAGTTATGGACGCTATTTACATTTCAAATGGTAGCGCCTACGCGCTTTACGGCGGGTTAGAGAGCAGGTTGCTGTTCACATTATCGTGCCGATATCTGCGTAATCGCGCGGTCCATAATATATTTGCTGAACCGAGGCGTTTTATGCAAGTACATGACAGTTCACGAAAAACCTTCGTGAATATGGAGCTGCATGACACGTTGCAATGCAGCGCGTATGTAAATATTTCGGTGATTATCGTTCTTTTGTTGCTACGACGATTGTGAAATAGCGTGCGAAGGTGCAAAACGGTCGGAGGTTATTTACGTTGTCAGCGTGTAATAGCTGTGTCATGAGCATCTTTATCGAAAGTAACCATGCAAATGGTACGTCAAATATTTCTACTGCTGTGTAAAATAACGCACAAGCGTAAAAATGAACTTGTTCTTGTACACTATTACATAAATATGCAAATGATACGATATAAACAAATAAATTTTATAAATTCTTTCTTTTCTATATGTATTTTATAATATGGAATTTCAAATTATCTCTTGCATTGAGAAAAAAAGTGATTTCTACTTCAACACTGCATTACAATCACAGCTATTCATTCACAGATATTCATTCATGCAACTATATTAAAGTATAATAAAAGATGATTTCTTTTCTTTATTTTTTTTATATATTTTTTAATCTGGAAACACGGTAGTGTCTCGGCGCTAAGACATGGCGCGTTATTATTATCATGTAAAGAATAAGCGAATGTTAAGAAAATAGTTCTATTATCTATAAATACACTATAAATACGTATTAAATAATGTAACTTATTGCATAATTAAATTATGTAGTAATTACATTTATTATACATAAATGTTTTATTTATCATCCATCTTGATATTTTGCTATATAATATTTGAAGTTATCATGATTTATAGCATAATTTTTTCATAATTGATAGAATTATAAATATAAAGTTATTATTACTTACATCATAATAATAATAATTATAAAAATGTTCTTAATCATAATTATTTTAACATGCAATTATAGTTATAAATATTAGACACTTTTCTCTCAGTATCGATTCCAGATGAAAGATTTTCAATTTTTCGTCGCGTGAGGCTGAATTTCGGGATTGTCGACTCGCCGCGAAACTCCACACGTGCAAGCGTTGGCGCTAATAATCGCCATTAGCGAATTCGATTATGCTTTAAATAGTCGCTCTCGTAAAATCTGTCGCGGCTGCTTGCACCGAGGTGGACTTTACGGCTACGACGTGCCAATCACCCCTTTTGTCGCGGGGGAAATGGGATTTCCTCGCGTCATTTCTATTCCGCTCGCAAATTGCCGGTAGCGAAATCAAAGGACCGCGTCGCCGCCCGTTCAATTGATCGCGGTCTGTTAAAAATCGTTAAACGGCTTCGCCTCAGCAACCGGAAGGTGTCGTTTCGTAATTGCCACGCGAGTCGAATGTTTTATTAACTTGCGCGTGGACTCTTTGGCGCGTTTCTAACCTCATGGAATATTATAAAGAGGATATTTAAGGTGACATGTTGTCGTAGCTATTATATAAAGCTTAATTAATGGATTTTACCTGGACGGAAGTAGATATGACGAAGACGTACTTTTATCATGTTGCTATATTAGCGATTAATCACTTATGTATAAGGATATTAAATGTGAGAAATGTTTCACACATGCCTGTCATTGTAATTATGCTTTATATAGTTGCGTAATGGTATTTATATAAGTTTTTATTATATTTATGTAAGTTCGCTTGGAAATCTTTTCGTGGGAATTTATTAAGTGAAGAAGAATTTTATCACGACTCTAGGATTCAAGGTTATCTGCACCTTGAACTAACTATTGGTCCAACTTTCAATTAACCTCCCGTTATGAGATTAACTCTTCATCCCGCTCAATCCTCGACTCGCTATATTTACGGCCAGTTGCCAGTTTGAAATTATCCGAAGGCAAACAGAATTAAATAGATCGGTTTCGAATAATTAATAGCGTCACGATTAATTATTTCAGATACGTGATGAAATTACTTCGTGAAAAAGAGTTCGATGGTCACTACTGAAATTACGGTAGCCGCGAGAAATAATAAAGTCGAGCAATCAGTAAAACGTCATGCTATCACGCCGTAATTCCGCTGCGATTTATGGACCTTTGACTTCTGATAAGGAAGAGAGATTTAGGGTTTCGCAATGAGGATTGATATCTGGCAATCCTTGACGCTATTTTAATTTGTATCTATACATTTTTCAAATATTTAATATCGCCTTTGTACCGTTTAATAGCCGAGAAAGAGTTTTGCCTTCTTCGGAAGTCGAGGCTCGTTTTCTCACCGGATATATTAACTCCAGCTCACCAAACGCCGGCGCATCCACCTTCCCTTATTTGCATTTTCACCTGTTTCGCAGTGCGCCGTCCATCGTTGCTTTCGTGCGTCTCGTCGCACGCTTAGCGACAATTAAAAACATATTAGTGCGATGCGGTGGCGTGCGGGAGCGGTTTTTACTGGCGAAATGCGATACCACAGATAGAAAAAGAAAGACAGAGAGAAATGAAGGAAAGGCAAAGAGAAGGCGAGAGGAAAGAAAGAGAGAGAGAAAGAACCCGAGGGAAGCTTGGCAGGCTGCACAGAGGGAGGAGGGGATATAATTTGATACGTTTACCATTTGGTCTTATTTTTGAGTAATTTCGAGTCGCTCTGGGCGTCTCAGCTGCGAAAGCCGCAGCACAAGCTTCCCGTAATTACAGGCCGTCCGACTCGGCTCTTCGTTTCTCCGTGCTGTGTCGTCCTCGTTGTTGTCGGGGTTTCCTCCTCCTCTTCTTCTTCTTCTTGTTCTTGTTCTTCTTCTCCTTCTCCTTCTTTCTTCTTCGCTTCTTCACTACACGGCAATGGTCGAGTTAAGCGCGTCGCTCCAGGCGATGTCTAGGAAGTTCCTAGGGAACCGCTAACGATGAAGCGCCCGTTCGCGATCCCGCCATGGGATCGATAGGGATCGCGAATCGATCGCGCATCGCCCACCTTCATGAAGATCGCATTTCGGATTATAAGATCCTTCCAGCGATCGCAATCTTCTACTTTAGCTCGTTTAAGGATCTTAAAAGTCGAAAATAATAGTAGAAATTGAATTGCATACATAATATGTGTATAATTAAATTACATTAAAATATAGCAAAACGGTTGTTTCCTATAGATACAATAATTCCTTGGATAATAAATTTTCAATAATTCCTGTTTGCTATTGATCGAGAGTTACAAAAGCGCGGGTAATTATTTATCACATTTGTGCGCTGTTTGCAAAGTTTTCTCGCGTCGTTAAGCGTAATTTTAGCCGTCCTGCTAGCTGATTAATTATTAGCAAAATACGATTGTTGCCTCATAGTTGCGGACCATAGTCGCGGTATGCAACATATGTCGCGCATTCAAAATCGCGACCGAGTACAGTCGCAGTAAGAGTCATCGCATTACTATTCATTACCCACATAAATAGCGATCGCTTCACGCACGGGCGCGCCGCTAATGATCCTTTATTCCGTCGCTGTAATTAGCCGTGTACCTGCAGAGAATCGCTCGCTCATGTAACTCGACATAATTTTACATTTATCTGAACGCGCCCTCTGTTGTGTAAAAAAAATACATTATATGTTACAAGTGTTAGATTTATTGAGACAGATTAATAAATTGCAATCAAAATGTATTACAAAATAATAATTTTTATTATATTTTTAATATATAAAATCCGTATTTATAGTAGGATCTGTCCTCTTTTCCCGTCGCTCTCTTTTCTTTTGTTTAGGACGTTCGGGGATTGGAGAGGATTTTCCAAAAGCGTTTAGGATAATTATGAGCAGTAATTACTTGGGATAGGACTTTTAGAAAATCTTTTTGAACATCTCCGGGGAGAAAAGAACATGGATATGGCAACCCTAATTTATAGTAAATACAATAATAATATTAATCAATTTTATTCGTTGAAGATGATTTAAATTGACATAATTTTGTTTGTTGAAGATGACTCAAATTGAAGCCGAAACGTCTGATTAGCATCTGCGACAATTTTATATATATATATATCTTCCAATTATTATTAAAGAGTTTTTATTATAAGAATTGTGCATTGTTTACTGCTCTGATTCTCAATATCTCTTACTTAACTGTTATTGTTTTATTTAAAATCTATAATGTCTGTAATCCAATATATAAAATCAATATACTAATAGTAATTAGTAATAATTAGTAATAATAGTTTCATAACTAAAAGACATAAAAAAAGTGAGAGAAAGAATTCAGAATTATTTGCACATGCAAATGATAAGGCGGCAACAAAGCTGCTGTTATAATGTTTATTAATTAATAACAGTTAATAACTTATGAATTTATTTTTAAATACAGTTATTATAGTAACATTGTAAAAATATTGTATAATAACGTTACTCTGTAAATATAAGACAAAGTAAAGCACTTGCAATACAGCATTTCTTCAAATTCGTTTGCCAGGATTTACATGGATTACGCAAATTATGCCGGATTAGGTGGAAACGACTACGTTATCGCCACCTCGAGAAAGCGTTGATTAACGCGTCTATTCTCACGCGAGGCGCTTTGATCCCATCAAGGATCAACCTTCATTGCGCGATTTGCAAGAATGCGCTCGCACGTAGAAACACGTTCTATTTAAGCAGTACATGTTCATGTATGCGATGTGTTCATTAAAGCGTTTGTTTCGCGATCCTTTTGCGAGAACGTGAGTTTGAAGAGTGACAACGAGAAATGAGCTGTAGAGCAAAACAATGATATACTTAAAGTCCGATGTTCAAAGAGGCATGCCAGTTAATTAATTTTATTAAAAAATTTCATACTTTTTTCTCTTGAATCAATCCAAGAAAAAACGCGATAGATAAACAGAATGATTCAATTGGAGTTTAATCATCCTTTTTCACGCGAATCTTTCATTTCTCAAAATGAGAAAAGTGCGATTTAATATCGTGATGAAAGGCTACTTGGAATGACAGGCCTATAAAATCATCTACAAAGATTATAAGTATGACGGATTCTTTCCCAATGCAAATGGGATTAATGCTGTTAGATATGAATCTCTATCCGGATATCAATATAGCTACTCGTTACCCAAAATCGCAGGTACTCACGTATCGACAACATTAAATGTAGTGATTTATTTGGTCGATTGCAATACTATCGGTCGATGCATTTAACCTACTTCTCAATCACTTTGTCAGCTCTAATGCTGCAATTGAGAATCCGCTGGCCAGCAAAAAATATGGGAAATGTACAGATGGCTAGGGGATATAGCAGTCGCTGCTCTATCCAGCTATTAACTTGTCAGTTTCAGCCGCGAAGATCCTAACGGATAAATTTTTCGCAATGCAAATGATACGATTCACCGTTGCGGCTGGTCGCGTGTACGTACCGGTTACTAGCTGCATAACCTACTGCGCGTGACTTATTTAGATCACTTTGCGCGCTGACGCTGTAATTTAGAAACCGCAATGAATAATAACACGGAAGGTGCATGCAAATGCTAATTGATGTCGGAGATCGTCAGGGGGAAGGATGGAAAGAAGTTTGAAACTTTGTTACGTTTATTTCGAATTGTACAAGAATCTCTTTCCCAGATTCTTAGCCTCACATTGAATTTCCGTACGTATAGCATAAAATTATTATCGCGTAATCATATGCATATCAAATTCTTCTTGAATCTGCATTCAGGAAAAAATATAATGGTAGTAACTTATATAGGATAACTATACAAGTTTTATATTACGTGGAATTACAGCGTCAGTGCATAATTTTTCACCGTATTATTATCGTGTTTCACAAGATTCTCGCAAAAAATGTAAATGTGAAAATGATAAAGTCTGTGCGAAATTGTTCTTTATTGATCGAAGAATTAAGTTTTTGAGACGTCATAAAATTCATAACGAAATTCACACAAAAATATAAAAAATTTTAAACTGTTTAAAATTTGATATAAGTACTCAAGTATCCGTGCATTGACAGAAGGGTTAATGTACATAGTTCAATAAACTATAAAATAGTACATATAGTTGCAATGATTATAAAATAGTTTATTCAACTATGTACATTAACGATTGATTCTTTTATTAACAATTATTTTGTAATTATTGCAAGAATAAAATAATTTATTTAACTACATACATTAATTCTACAATGTAATTTTTACTTGTATATTATATATTATAAAACTTGTATAATTGTCACTCATATAGTTGCCACTACTATGATTTTTTTCTCTGAGTGTCCACAAACGTCTCTTGTCAAACTTTCGATTTCTAGCAGTTCGATTTCAACTCAGTATCTCTGCGATATCTCTTTAACGATTTTAAAAATTGATTGCTGAGAATTGGATTAACACTCCATATAACATATAGTCGAAGTATAGTCACACGCCGTAGGAAAACTGTGCGAGCGACGTGGCGATTTATCGTTCCGAGCTTTCCGCTAAAGCATCTCGGGTGACTTCCGGCATACGTGGCTATCGGCCGATCGACATGGCTCTTTCGTGGTAGAATACTCAATTACCTGGCCCAGAGTTCCTGACTTTGTATATCTTCTCTCTGCCTCTACGAGTAGGTGTTTCTCTTTCTCCCATTCGGCACGCACGACCCTACAGTTCGTGAACGAATTCGTGGCTTGCGTGACGATTATTTATTTTCAAGGCGAGGCCTCTATGAGGTATATACGGACACTAGTCGGATGACGTCCTGGCGTTTAACAATTAATTAATCGTTAATAAATCGCGACCTCCGTTCCCCCACTCATGTTAACCGTCCGAACCGCCTGAAACTTTATACCGGCAGCTCCTCGGGTAATTAAATTACCATTTTAATTTGTCGACAGTGAATTACGCGTTCTTACTAACATCGCGCGATTCATATCGCTGATTCATTATTTAGATTCAACATTTACCTTCCCCCTTAATGATATCTTATCAACTTCGGTAATTTCGTTTTTTCTTTTTTTTTTATTTTTTTTATTGCATCTTTTTCTCATCTTTTAATTTTTCAAAATGATACCGCTATTATAACCAATTCTTGTTAAAATAACCTCAGATTAGATCTAAATATTATAACTCGAAACACAAAGTTTAAAATTTCCTAAAATTTTTTGAAATTTGAAATTTTATTAAAATTGTTCGTCTCAGGTCCCGACATACCCGGCTTCTTACTTCAACCCTTCAGGAAGCCGAAGAGAATAAGAACAGCCTTCAGTCCAAGCCAACTGCTTAAGCTGGAACACGCCTTCGAGAAAAATCACTACGTCGTCGGCGCGGAGAGAAAACAGTTGGCGCAAGCGTTATCATTGACCGAAACTCAGGTAAGTTCAGAAAAGCTCAATGAACATCTTATATTGATCTCATCATATAAATATCGAATCAAATGATTTTTTCAATCAAACTCAGAAATTCTTCAGTCGGAATTGCTTCTATCGTGTCTCTAACGAGCCAATTATAATAATAATTACTACTATTATTTGCCATTTGCGTGATGTAGAAAGTATGATACCCCAAGTAATATCGAATATCTTGTTAACATCATTAAATATTTAATAAGATTTAGAATTGTGATTAATAAAATCAACCGTTTGATTGAGATTGATAATTACATTAAGATTATCTGATACACGAACGTTTTCTAGGTTCCGAGTGTAGTACGTGATGTAAATGGTATACAGAATTAATAAAGTAATGTCAGTGGCGACTTGACATTAGCATTCTCGTGACGCGTTAAGCAAGATTGATATTTCTTACAAGGATTGCGGCGTGAGAAGAATCACGGTCTCGCTCGAAGATGCATTCGCGTGACGCGGCGATCCTCATTGTTTTCTCTGCTTATTTCGTAGTCAGTAATAATCGTCTCATTTGCACTTTGCTCGAGCGTGATATAGTCTTGATTTATAAAAAAGATATTATCGTCATTGTAATGTTATACTCCTGACACTTTATAGACTAGACACGCAAGACAAAAAACGTATTTACTTTTTTTCATAAGTATTCATTTTATATGTATATACAGAGTGAGTCACTTAAGACCCGCCATCCGAATAACGCCCACAGTTTTGGAGAGAGGAAAAAATGTTTCAAATGAGAGTGGAACGGTTTCAAGGGAAATGTGTTTTGGTCGTATTGTCTTTCTTCTAGGTGGAGGCGCCAAAAAGATTTGAAGGTCATCTCCATTTTTTTAAATGGAATTGTAGATATTTTATACTTTATTCTGGCATATATTGACATAAAATATTAAATGACTCATAAACTATTAATTTTTTAACAATCGTACCATAATACTTTTATGAACAGAATAATGAGATGAATCAATTGTGTGATGAAAGAAAAATACACAGTTGCTTTAAAAAAAATATGTATGCACTCAAAATGGATAATTTTTTAGATAAGCAACTATGTGTTTTCTTTCCACCAATTGATTCATCTCATTATTCTGTTCATAAAAGTATTAAGGTACGATTATCAAAAAATTAATAGGTTATGAATTGTTTAACATTTTATATCAATATGTATCACAATAAAGTATAAAATATCTCGTAAACTACTGTTTTTTTTTTATATCTCTACCTTGATACTTTTACATGCAGAATAATTAGAAGAATCATATTTCGTAAAAAAAATTATATAATTCCATTAAAAAAAAGGAGGTGACCTTCATATCTTTTTGACCCCTCCATCTAGAAGAAAAACAATATGACCAAAATATGTTCCCTTTGAAACCGTTCCACTTTCATCTGAAACATTTTTTCCTATTTCCAAAACTGTGAGTGTTATTTGGGTGGTCGGTCTTAAGTGACTCACCTTGTATATTTACATAATTAATACATAATATTATATATTAACGTAAATATATATGTATATTAATTAATTTTCTTTTATGTATATATAAAAAAATATATTATGTAATTTAATTTTAATCTCGATTCAACTTACTCTTCATCTTTTTCTAATTCTAACAATTAGAAAAAAATAAAAAAATAAATTGAACCGAGATTAAAATTTATCTACATTGGTAGAAACGAACATAAATAAGATTAATTATATACATATACAGAGTGTCTTGTAATAATTGTAATAACGCTTATAAAAGCAAATTCTTAAGATTATTTAAAGATTTTATTTAAAAAATTCTTTAATATCAAAAAACTATAACACTTTTTGAGTTAATTATAAGCACTTAATAATCCCAAAAAATAATCCCAAAATTCTGCTCTCACGCATTATTACGATCTTTACGAAATACTTTGTACATATAGGGCGTTTCAGACAAAATTTTACAAAATGAGACGGCAGATGCGTCCCACATAGTACACTTTTTCTGAGAGACGTGCTGAGAATGTCTATGGACATCTTTAGGAGATCCCTTGAAAGTCTGTGCTACATGAGACACTACAATATAAATGTTTTTATTAAGAACATTATACAAAACATTATATGCAGTTACAAGCATCGTTATAGAACGCTAGAAACCGTTAAAGATTCTATTGTTGTCTTTGAAAAAATTGGACGCCATAAGTTTATTCCATAATCTGTTTGTTCATCTGGTTTGGGTCCATTGAGGTTATTTATGATCATTTAGAGATTATATTGCATGAAGCATCTGTCGAACAAAAAGAGACTTTCTTGTTATGGATCATCGCTATATGTGATTATATCCTGAAAATGATCACACACACACGTACAGTAATAATCCATGGCAAAAGCGATTCTTTTTAAATACAGTAATACTTACCACAACGATGTTTTATATTGAACTTAAAATGGTGACACTTGTTATAACTAGTTAAGAAAAAATAAGATTCAATAATAATATTTTTAACTGTTTAGTGTATTACGTAGTGTTACATAAGGCCTGTTCTTTTTGGCTGAACTTTTGTACCAGTTCATCTTTCTTCCTCTTCTTTCCTCCTGGAGAGAAAAGGAAGAAAGATGAACTGGTGCAAAAATTCAGCCAAAAAGAACAGGCCTATTATGTCCGTCCAAACAGGATTGGGTCGTTACTTTATAAAAATAACGCCGTTACTTTTTACTGATTTTAAAATGTAATGTTACCATTTCCTAATTTAGAAAATATCGATTTATTTTTTGTATACTAAAACTTAAAACGCTAATCTCTATATAGCAAGTTTTTCTCTATATTAAAATTATTTAACGAATCTTTCATAATTATTTATACTAATATTTTTATTTTTTAATATATGCTTATCTTTAGGAAATAAAATTGTAATTTATACATACGCAGATTTTATTAAAAATTTTTATTAAATATTGATTTTAAACATTAATATTATTATTAATAACATTTTAATATTCATTACCAATACTGAAAATTTATAATTTACGTTGAGTATATACAGGGTTAGTTAAATATGTTGCCATAAAAAATAACGAAAATTATAACGGCGTTACAAGTAATGCGTTACTTCCTAATCCTGCCAACCAAACATGCTTTGCTACACTGAAAAAAAAGATTGGCTGCTGCAGCAAATTAGATGGTAAAATATGGCATAGCATTTTTAATTGGTTGCAAGTCAATTTTTGATTGTGTTAGTCTATCGAAATCCTGTACTGACATTGCAGATAGACTAACGCAACCAAAAATTGGTTGCTATAGCCAATTAAAAATACTATGCCATATTTTACCATCTAATTTACTGCAGCAGTCAATCTTTTTTTCAGTGTATTAAAAAAATTTGATGACCTACAATGACCTACATTTATCGTGTAATTTTGTAACATTTTTAACAGTTTAAAACATTCTGCGTATGTATGATACATGTGATTATTCCAATGAGATAAAAAAAAACGGAAAGAGATCACTATATATTGATGATCTTGTTCGTAAGATTTATGCGCAAAAACTTCATTATTCATTAATGTATATGCCAGCTAATATCGTATTTCAACATTAATGTGGTAGTAGTATAATACGGCAGTCATATAATACCAGACGCAATAGATTAATGCAATCCGTCGACGATATTTATTAGTGGTATTGATATTTATTATGGTCGGACATAAGGATTACATTAATCTCCCGTTAACGTCGCTATAGAGTCGCTTTCTACTTCTTTAAATAAAACATAGTCTCCGCTTGTTTATAATTTGGAATTAGTATCTAAACATCGCGTCGAAGAGAGTTCAGATGCGATAGACCGAGCTAAACCAAAATTTTTAATTGGCTAAAATTCGCGTATCAAATGGAACTGCAAACTTAAGGTGGTTCTTTAGTAAAGTGCCGAAAATTTGGGGTGCCTCACTAGGGCCTATTTAAAATTACAAATATCTGCATAATTTCGATAAAATATTAAAACTACGTGTATATCTTAATGATATAGTATGGAACATAAGATAGTAAATCAAGAGCTGCATCTTCAACGAACAAAAACAAGATGAAATTATGTTTACTTTTCGAGGTTAAATTTATATGCAAGTTTATGCACGTCTTTCCAGAATGGCCGTTGACCTAATACTTTTTTGTGACCATTAAAATCATAATTTTTTAAACTATTATAATCTCGTTTCTGAGAAAAGTCTGTAGTAAGATTTGTGTGCAATTAGTCAAAGAAGCGTCTGTGAGTCTTATCTGTCATTAAGTTATACGTGAGAGGTTACATTTTCAATATTTTTTTCTCTCTTATTTGATCGTTATCCTATCGTAGAATTTTGCACACGTCAATTTCGGTACTTCAACTTCATTATATAAAAAAAAATTAAAAATGGTAACTCGATTTACTAAAGAACTACCTTAAAATCTATGACTACCTATAGTCCGAGATATCAAGTACAGCCGCGATTGAAGGTAACAATGGCTGTGTATTCGTGCGAAACGTTAATGGCGCATATCGAGCGGGAGAAAGAGGGAATGGGAGATCGACAGGGTCGTATAACGAGGGGATTGATATGCTAATCCGTGACCGAGGGGTGGCCATGTGTCTTTCGGTGGTGCTCGATACCGTTATGTGCACGCACTCACGCACGCATTCAAGTACGTACGCACGCGTATAAGCGAAAGCAAACGTAGAATCGGGCATGGCGCGCTCCAGATGCGTTCTACGTGTGTATATCACGCGTCGCGTTACGTATTCCATGGGTGTAACGCGCACCAAAAAAAGACAAGATGGTAAGGGTCGGCTGACAGTATCGGGAATTAAGCCGAGAGAAGAAGACAGAGAATAAGAGAAAACGGGAAACCACCGAGCGTGGACGCCATCTTGAACCGCCGCCGTCGGGATGTTTCAAACAGGCTTCTGCCTCGCGTTCTCCTTTTCATCCTTTCCGCATCGCCCTTCTTCATCTCCTCCTCTACCTCTTGGATCCTCGCGACTATCTCGCGTAGAAAATATACAGCCGTACAGCCAGACGACATTTCTTTTCTTGCATGTGCCTCACACACTTTGTTACTGTCGGGAAATTCGAGTGACGAGCAAGGAAACTTACGGTGGAAATTTTGTAAAATTTATTCCTTCTTTACCTAACATATTAAGAATGTGCATTGCGCAGTTTCATGAATTTTACTTTTTAAAAAACTAATTTTATATATAGATAATATTTAATGCGTAAATACAAAAAAATATAATATATGTTATTGAAAAAAGTATAATATATATTTATTGCTTTGTTTTTAATTATAGCATTGAATATCAAGAATATTAAGGGGATCTTAAAGCCGTACCGTCTGCATTACCGACTAAATAGTAATTTTTGTATAACAATTACTTTTTTCCTTTTGTACAGATTCGAAAATCCTTTTCCAGGATTAAAGTATACGCATTAATACGTGTCTGTGAGGTAGAGTTTATGCCAAGAACGACAAAAAATTTCGAAATTGAAATCTTAAGAAAAATTTTTTTGTCATTCTCGGCATAAACTTCACCTCACAGACATATATTAATGCGTATACTTTAATCCTGGAAAAGGATTTTCAAATCTGTAAAAGAGGAAAAAGTAATTGTTAAACAAAAATTACGATTTAGTCGGTAATACAGGTTTTAGGATCCCCTTAAAGATTTTTTTTTAATATAATTTTTGACATTTATAAAATATTCTACTTTTTAAAAAATATTCTACTTTTTCCACACACTTAGGATCAATGTTGTTCAAATATTCGAAGGAAAGCAAGTAACAATGTAGAGAAGGTGTATAGATAAACGACGCAGCCGGTATCGTATCGTAAAGAAAACTCATAGCCACTTGGTAATGCAAATTGTTCTTTGCATTATGAATAAGATAAGCCGAACTACATGGAAAATTTATACAACTGCCATCGTACTTTTATTTCCCCTTAAAAAAAAATGAGGCCAACTCCTGATCGCGTCTGCCTCTACTAATTTCACGTAAACATTTATTTTTTTATCACATATTTATGCGTTTATTTTTATATGTATATATCTCTATAATTATACAACAATTACGTGAGTGAATAATCACAAAGAATTCTTCAACTTTATCGTTATAAACATTGGTATGCGAGGAAACTCTCATGGTTAATAAATAATAATGCCGTAAGAGTAATAAATAATAACGCCGCATCGATACCGTCGACTTTGTCGTTAAATATGGTCTCGCATGAGAAAAGGTATGATCGCGCGGATAAGTAGTTGCGGCTTTTTTCTGCCAACGGACCGTTTACTCTGCTGTGGGCGTCACGTTAACAAGGCGTGAGCGCCAGTCGATGGAATTCCACGCTTCTAGGCAAACGCGCTCCTCCGGTTCGACAATCTCTCTCTCCGGTCGCTACACATTTCTCTCTCCCACGTCAACCTGGCTTCGAGATTCGCTCGAAGACATCGTGGAACACGGCCGGGCTCGGGGACTGTTAACTGTACTTTATTACGTGCTGCCCTTGTGGATCCTGCACGACGACGGCACGTCGTTAATAAGGCGCGAATATCCATGTGGAATTCCGACGAGGCCTCTTCGCGTGACTCCGGGGGCCCCATGGATTATCGGCCAACAAAGTTTTCGCGCGCTATGGCAAGTTACACGCGCCGTGTCGGCGCGTGTTAAGCTGCCTACACATCGAACGGCACGAACAGCAGTGGATTAAGGTGTTTATTAAAAGACCCCAGGCGTGAATCTATTTGCGGCCTCTTATTTATCGCGATAACGCGAAAATTCGAGAGTCAAGAAGCTTTAAAGAGTATCATGTATTATTGACCATATTCAAACGGGCAACAGCTATCCAACAGTTCACCAAATGATTGAATATGATTGGTTCTTACTTTTAGATCCAATCAATCATAGTCAACTTCTCGGCTAGCTGCTTCGTCAGTTTGAACACGCCATTGGCTGCGTGAGAAAGCAGTTTTGCAACAGGAGTTTAATTCTTTAATATGCAGTAAAGTTCTTTAATATGATTGGTCCTGCCCTTAATTCCTGATTGGATTTAAAGGGATTAAACCAATCATATTAAAGAATTTTATAACAGTTACAAAATTGTTTTTTCTACTGAATGTAGCATTATTTTTACCGATTAAGTTAACAGAGGTCAAAATTTCGACTGTTTTTCATTAATTAAATCAAAGATTCGATTGTAGTTTCTAACGTACGCTTCTATGCACGCTGAGTCGTGGTTTGAGATTAGCCAAGGCCGGTAAATATAGTATATCGTCGAGCACGAAAGCGAGACGCAAAACGCGACGCTGCGCGACGTCCGCGTGATCGCGATTCGGCGACTCGTAATGTATTCGCCGGGTAATTGCCGGGATAATCGCACGCAATTAGAGCTCTAATGAGGGCCACCGGGTCGCGTGTAACGTGCGTTCGCCTTATGAATCTTAACAAGCGCGAGAACAACCGACGTGTGTGTGCGCGCATTGCGCATCTATATGTATATACACGTGTGTGTATGTGTGCGTGCTTACGCACGAAAGCCGAAGGATATAATGTAACTGCTAATTACGCGCCTCTCGCGACGCTGATTGGCTTCCGCGGAGAAGGACGCGCTGGAGGGATATCGCTAATGGTGTATCATCTTGATTTGCATAACTGCAGTCGCCCAGGGGACCACTCAGAACAAGATGAACGGGCCGATCAATGGGGGTCCGAATTAAACGTTGGAGGAAAATACCGAATTCATTGACGTATAAAAAAATTTCGTTATATTTTTATGTCCTATATATTAGTATTATATATTTAATGAATTTATATATTTTTATATATTATTATAGTATACATATATATTATATAAGAATATAATTACATATTTTTATATCTACTACATGTAATACATTCTATGTTATATTATATTTTGTATTAAATTATATTATGTATATGTTATTATGAATACAAAATATAATATAATATAGAATACTTTATATACAGGGTGTTAGTTAAGTACGTTGCTATACTCAACAGAGCGATTCTTTGGTTTATTTCAAATAAAAAAGTCCATATAAACATGTGTCCTAAACGGCTTAGTTTCCGAAATATAGGTAAATGTTCGCAAATGTTTGACGAAACGGTAAATTGCGTTGGAGATATCTTCCTGCATAAATATGCCTTGCTTCACGCGAGTTACCATTCGCACAACCGTAAACAAAGTGACAAAGTCAAAGTCAAAGTCACAAAATCAAAAATAGATTTCAG
>NW_017258021.1:1294268-1367573 GCF_001594055.1 Mycetomoellerius zeteki | reverse complement strand
TATATATATATATATATATATGTAATCAATATTATAATCTGACTGCGATAAATACGCTGATCAATATAATTATTAATTAATTCTAATCGAATAGATACTTTTTTTAAAGGCAAAGCGAGATAAACAGCTCGTGACCGCTCGTTGGTAATCGATATAGCTGAATTACGTGCATGACGCGAGAGATGAGAGCGCGCTTTTACAGCTGGACCATGTGAGCGCATTTTGCGCGCCGCAATTAGCAGTTAAACATTGTATAGCCAATGTAATTACTTGCGTTATCGAAGACAGAAGGAGATATCGAGCCGGACAAAGGACACAACGTGAACATTGTTGAGCAAGTGGACAGTGTATGTTTGTAGATGAGCACGTGTATATGTGTGATGTGTTTATGGTTGTGAATTTTGCACTTTTTCTCCCAATACTTTTTCTCTCCTTATTCCAGTATCGTCTTCAATTTTATAATAGTATCTTATGGCAACTTATATAATACAGTCCTCTTCAATTTGCATTTTATCTTATGTTCGCGAGAAAACTTGTTCTCCCTACGAGTCGTAAATCTCGCTCATAAGAATTAAATGGTAGATTTTGTTTATTAATAAGTGTAATTATCGCGGCATAATGTTCGCGATTCTTTGCCATCGTGAGCTTTCTCCGTATTTGCAATAATGTCCGTGTGTGACGTTAATTATCATTCGCGGGAATTTATTAGGGAAAGCACGTCGTATTTTTCGCGAGATCCATCGATGACTCGTTATTAATTTATTGTCGATTATGGCGACGCCGTTATTATGGGGACTCTGGCGTTAATCATGCGCGCAGCCTATCGTCGGGATCGACTCTCCGCGGATTTATCATCTCTCCCGATGAAACGGTGATTAATTATCACGATTGCCCCATCGGTATGCGAACAGCGAAAAGAAACTCGGTCCCTATTTAAGACTCATCCGGATCATTAATCTCGCCATTAACTCGACGATTTTTCTCGACGATTGTCTTTGTCAGGCATATATTTTTGTCAGCAGAAATGTTCGTCAAAATTTGACGGAGTTGCTTAATCACTTGGATGACTATCATCTTTTAATGTTTTTCTTTCTTTTTGTAAAGTCACTACTACGCAATGAGAAAAATGATTTGATTATACCAACAAGACATACATTATTGAATATATTTTAGTGAAACCAAGCAGAATTTATAGTTATTATGACAGGATTCAATATTTTATAACCGGAACGTTTGATAGTTAAGACTTAACTGTATGAATTTGGTTAATATTTTCTAGTTAGGCATTGCGCCTGATGGAGGATAGAAGTAGTCACTGATAAATAGATGAAGTGGATCGCATGGAACTTATTTCTTTTGGAGGATCATTTCCAGATCTTTCACAGGCGAAAAAACCATAATTTCAGAACGGCTGTAAAGCTGCGATGCAGAAGGCAACCACTGCACTACTTTTATCTTTGCAACAGCCATCATGATGAGGAACAAAATACAAATGGTCCCGAGTCCTAAGCGTTCCTTAAATGGAATAGGAATACGAAGAATCTCTCAGCTCAAATTAATGAATGTTTACAAGATAGTTACATGGAATGTGAGATCCCTTTACAAAAGAGGTAAATTGCATAACTTAATACACGAAATGAAATGCCTTAAAATTAAAATTCTTGAATGTGTGAGATCAGATGGTCTGATTCGGGCGATATCAGGATGAATGGCTACTCAGTGTACTACTTTAGTTCGCTTAATGACACACACCAGAATGGAATGGTAGTCATTTTGAAGAACGATGTCACCCCTGGTTCGTTACTTGCCGCTTTCAGATCGGGTGATGCTATCGTAATTAAAAAGTAATCTAGTAAATGTAAATATCATACAAGTTTATGCGTCGACTGCAAATAAAAGTAATCAGAAAATGGAAGATTTTTACGAGCTGATCAAACTCTTTTATACACAAAAAAGCATGAAATTAACATTATTATGGGAGACTTTAACGCTAAAGTTGAAGACATTGATACTGACGAGATGATAGGTCGTTATGGATTAGGAACCCGAAATGAAAAAGGAGAATGACTCGTGCAGTTCTGTCTAGACAGAGATATTGTGATTCAAAATATTTGGTTTTAGTTACCCAAATAAAGACTATATACGTGGAAATCACCATGGGATGGTAACTGTGATAGAGTTGTAAGAAATCAAATTGTTTTCATCCTGACGAACCAGCGCTTCAGAAACAGCATTTAGTTTGTGAACATACTTTAATGCGGACATTAATTCCGATCATAATTTGCTGTGCGCAAAAATAAAATTATGTGAAGAAAAGAGTTCCATCTAAGAGACGATTAAAATTTAATCTGGAGCTGTTAAAGTCTCCCGAGACGACTAGCAGAGTGCGGGAAAAGATTAATTCCGGAATGACGGATATCTACGAATTCGAGGAAGGCATTGACAAGAACTGGGAGAGGAAATGAAGGAAACTTATTATCTCGTTATAACGCATCTTTATACTATTCTCTATAATTGTTACGAGAAAATGAACTCCGCCGTCTTCAGCTAGTAGTGATGCTGCGTAATTGCTTACTAATAGGATTTATAAGTTGATTTGTAAAGGCTCTTTTAGAAGACATCTTATAGAAAGATGACTTTTTGATATAATTTTTTAGAGATTTTAATGAGGTTTTTAAAAAGTCATATTAAAGAATTCTTCTTTTCAACTCATTTGGCACAATACAGGCTTAAATAACAAGAAATATAACTGCTATAGCAACTGCAGTAAGAATCGCATTTGTTCGATTCATTTTCTTTCACGCACGCTCTCGCGCTTAATGAGTGATTGCATTAGAGTACATCGGCTGTGTACAAGAACTATACTTACATGGACGATTGCGCTATCGTGGAAAATTGACGCCAATCAACTCATCAGCCTCCTGTCGATTCAGCTAACGATCGCTCATGCTTGCGCGGTTAACTGGCGTATTATATTAATTACATCGAGTGCTCTCCCCGCCTGAAAATTCACGATTCAACGGCGCCTTATTGTCAATCGTAATGGAACGACATTCATAATCCAAATTAATTATCTTCAGGAACGATCGACGGGGCGTGCGATGATTAATGATGTCAAATCGAGGAGTTGATCCGCGACAATCAATAGCGAGATATAGATTAATAGCGATATCACCTTGTTATCGTTCCGTTACACCATCACGCCATCGCGTTACGTTACACCCTGATATTTGCTTAAGTAATTTATACGAAAGTTTACCTTGCCCGCCGCAACATCCATCGATAATATCGGTGTATGCTTTGTTACTTTCGACGGCATTGTTTAGACAGGAAATCTACGTGCGCATTTGAATCTCCAATAAATAAATGTCAGTAACGTTCGTGCACACGCGAAGCACCGTCGCATTTTTCTGTGGGAGCACATAAGTGTTCAATACCCCGATTGTACAACTTTTAACGACAGTTCGGTTTTGTTATATTGCCCTTTTTTACCATGTTGTAATACCTGCGCAACGACAATATAACGATACCGACATTATCGTTAAGAGTTACAGAATTGGGGTACTGGAAAAGATTTCTCGTTACATTATCGTTATTTGCTCCATGGTCGCGCGCGCGGGTGGTATTATTAACGGCGATAATTAACGACGCATTGGACATGTGGCGCGGAAAGAAGGTCAATGATAAATCAGACTGTGTCACGGCGCGGTTGTTCGTCGTTTACAAAATAATCGTTGTGGCCGGCGAGCGGCGACTCAAGTCTGTAAATCATGCCTTAATTGCTCCTTATCAGCGCGTCCAGTGAACGGGGACGTTCCTACGTATCTCGACGAAAAGCCGTCGATAAACAATGTTCAACATGTAAGTTTCAAGCCGCAGACCCGGCAAATCGTTTTGTGGCTTCCAAATGAGCTAATAACGAGTTAACTGCCATGTAAGAGTGTGAGTGCGTCATCCTATTACTCCACGTTGTGGAAGTTTCGAAAGATAGTCCATAAAAGTGGAAATACGTACTCTTTAACGAAGTTTCAAGTTTGGCTTGAAAAATTTGCTCGATAGATTGATTTTTAAATATTTTTTGTATAACATATAAAATGATTCAAGAGAAAATTCAGGGAAGGTCAATAATGTGACAAGTGACAGTATTGGTCATAGTAGAAGAAAAAAAATTTGTATGAACATTATCATTCCCTAACTTCAAAAGTAACACAATTAAAGAAGCATGATCTTCGATAAATGATTATCCTGTGACACTATTATTACCATGAATAAATTAAATAAACATTATCTTATCAATCATTGAAGGTGAACTAATTTAATTTCATTTTAAAAAATCATCAAAATTGTCACAATTCAAAAAGGACAGTTTTTTAAGGATATGAAAATGACATTTGTTAAGAATATATTCTTTTTGCCGATATTATTCGATTAATCATATCGAATAATTTTCTGTCAAATTGAAAAACAGTATTTTCTCTTTTCTATAGGAAATTTAATTTGTTAATTTGTGTCGATTGAGCGATGTTTGATTCGGAATGATTTTCGAGACAGAGCGAATTGAAGGTAGTACGTGCGGTATCATTCGCTGGCTGGAAAATCAAGGTTATTCTTGTGTTCTCATTCCGTTGTATTTTTGTGGAGTTGGATGAAGAGCAAAATATCCGTAAGTAGAGATTACGTCATCATTACTTGAGCATAATTTTTCCAAGTTTTTATATGGATCGTTCGTGTCTCGGATTAATTTTCATCACTTTTACAAGTATATCAAAATTATTAAGTGATTTGTACATATATTTTAATTTTTTTTTTAAATATTTGTAAGATTGTGTACTAAAGAAATTATATGTAAATGTTATAATTAATTACTTGATGCTCCTAATATTTTAAAGAAAAGCAATGCACAGAACGCGAATGATACTTTGCTACAATTTGTCATTGAATACAATAAATACCATTTTCGCTGTCAATGTAGGAAGGTAGGGAGAACAAAGTAGAACAAGTATCTTCGCTATCGCGAGCAGACCCGCCGGGGAAAATAAATAGCGCCGTATATTTCTGCGACGCAAATGCTCAGTGATACTTAGCGCGACATTATTAACATGCTGCGCTGTATACTGCCGGAGTAATTTGCATCTACGTCCGTGTTGGTGGGCGCGATTGCTGCGTGTCCCGTTAACAATGATTCTTTCGGCGCAAACCGTATAACACGCGATAACGCAAATGAAGCGCGTAGAATGCGCAATTCTACGTCTGTTTGCCTTTTTTCTCTTTTTTTCTCACCCCCAATTCGACTTTCCACTTAACTTCCGATTCAGAAATGAGCGACCTTAAATCGATTTTCTTCGCACACGGGGTGTGTTTCATTTCATGCTCGCAACGCTCTTGGAATCATTTCATTCTTACTGATTATGAAATGTTAAACAAAGATGAATAATGTTCGTGAATGTGTGAGCATCAAGTAGAATGCAAAGGAATTGATTTTTCAGAAAATTATTAAAGAGCGTCTCAAAAGCTGGAGATGTTTTAAAAACAGATAATATCGAATGCTCGATGAAGATGGAAGAGACTGACAGCTCGGTTGTTCTCTCCTCGCTTCGTTGAAAGCATAATTTTTAATCACGTGTATTCACAGATTCATAAATATGTCCTTAGAACGAATTTATGGCTCGGTCGATCTTATCCCGACGCGATCTAAGAATGCGTTGTTGTTATCAATCTTACGTTAGCGGCAAATGAGTTCCACGTCGAGGCGCACGCTGTGCGCTGTAAAACTCGCGTGTGCGGAATCCTAAGTGCTTCATTGCGGAACGAGCGAAAACGTAGTCGATGAGGAACTGCAGTTTCTGCGAAAACTTCTAAGAAAGCTCCTAATAAGCGTCTAACGAAACTGATGCAAGTCGATTATTTTCTCAGATACAACATGTTCGTTATAAATACATGTTAATAAATTTCTTATCGCTGCGCGAGAAATAATCGCGTCACGGAGCAACCGTGACCACAATAATAATTTACGGTACATGTACGATATTATACACGTACATGCGCACGGTCTAATGCGATTTGAAGTGGGCTCTCATTCAGCGAAAATTGAGATTCGTGTCTAATTGCGAGGTCATTTGGCGCTGACGCGTATGCGAACACCTTTGCGGTATTAAACGGGCAGGAAGAAGGGCCGTGCACGCCAGATATATCGAATGACGGCGCGCGCTTTATTGTTAGTCCGACGACGACACGCCTCATTATGCATAGAGAATCCGTACGCGGCCTGCATAATATGCAAAACTCCCTCCATTACCGTTCGCGACGGGCGTAATACGCCGATCGGCGGGTCCGCTGCTTGGTCAGGAATATAGCAACCATATGTTATTATACACGCTTTACTCTCCTTTTTTTTTTTATTATCGTCACGACGAGGATTTCGAGAAGTATAACGGTACGCGAGCGATTTATCGGAATTAAGGATGACAGCGGCGAAAACGAAACTAGAATACGTCGCGAGTACCGTTTTGCGTTCCCGAGTACTCGGATTGGCACGTGAATAAACTCGTAATGTTTATGGAATATCAAATTACATTTGTGATGCGATCAAAGTCTCATTACAAATATTTTGAAGCATTTGATTGACCAATCAGATGAATTTTACTAATTGACCAACCGAAGAATGCTTCAAAGCATTTGTAGCGTTTGTAGCATCACGTTGATCATTATCCTTTGTCGCGCAGGACGATGTTATATTGGATTATAAAATGTATCTTTTTAGTTGAGAATTTTTTGTACAGTTGACCCCTTTTTCATTAAGTTTGTCGCATGATTTGAAATCTCCAAAAAATTTTATATTTAAAACGAGATATAGATATTCAGATATTAAAAGGAGGAAAACAAAGATTCTGAATATAAAAAGTGCAAGCAGATCTTTTTCTCTAAGAAAAGAAGAAGAGATAAACTGTGCAAGAAGTTTAGCTAAAAAGAATAGGCTTAATTGAAGTGAAATATATTCTTCTTTGCGACTCAGACAACTCCGGATGCTTCTCGACGAATATCGTAACAACGTTGAATTTCGCGACGAGCGCTATTTCGCCTTATAAATTGGCATCGATCAAGGTATAGCGAAGTAATTTTGTATTCACGACGCGCCGGAACGCGGCAATAATTTCAGGCGCGAGACGCATCTCATCGTATGGCAGAGCCCTGTCGCGTTAAGAGAACGATCTCTGGCTGTCGGCACTGTCGAGATAGCCACCAAACAAACATTATCAGCCATAATCGACGCGCTGCGTTTAATCGATACTATCGACAGCCGTTTAAATCGAATCGGGCCGTTCGAACCCGACCACTTACTAGGCTCCCTTATCGTCGCCCCGGCACGAGAATAAAATTACGCCAACGATATTGCGCTTATCTCATTTTTACGCGGCGTTACATCGCCGGCCTATCGGGGCGAACAATAGCTAATTAAAATGGGGAAATTTAGAGTGCCATTAATTTAGCCTTTAAGAGACGCGATGTTGCTCGACGGTACCCCACGGTGCGACTTATCGGTCGCCTAATTGCGCACAGCCGTATATTTCACGGTCGCCTGGATATTTATCAATTAATTTCTACGAATTATGAAACGATCTCTCGGGCGATCTCACGTTGCTGCCGTCGAACACGCCGCCTGCTCGCCCGTTTCGATCTGATATCAACGCCTCAGACGATATTTAGATCGTGAAACTGTGTAATATATCGATGTAAGCTGACGTTTAATTTAATGGGAATCTAAGGGCAATGGGGGAAATCTGTTAGCCGTTTTATACCGACATTATTTTATTATCCAAGGCGCGGTGAATGTTTCCCTTGATATAAATACTCCTTTATAACTTTGTCTCGAGCACGTATTATAAATTAATAGTAATCGTACGGTATTAATATGATAAGCGATTAATAGCGCTAAGTGATGGTGGGTATTCAACGATTTCAATATCTTTCTCAAATTACGCTTCTACTTTTTTGTGCTCCTAAAAAAGACATAAAAAATAATTAAGATAAAAGTGATTAAAATGTATAAAATTGTTAATAAGATTGTTAATAAGATTGTGAAAACAACGTTTAGTGTAATGTTATTAAAACAAAGTGACTGTATTCAATATGGCCTAAGTATCCAATATCTACTTGTTGTTTGTAAGTAGTACATCATCATGAATAGTTAAATTTTTACTGTACTGATGTGTAAAGTATCTATTAAAAATGTTTCATATTTTTAATGAATTCAGAAGTTTCCTATTTTGAAATTGATTTTGAATCACTGGTTTTCAATGTTGGATTCAGCAAAAATCGTAACGCTTAGGAAGACCATATTGGGTACGGTTATCTTTAAGCGACCTCTAGATGCTCTATATTATTGTACAATTTTTTTGTACAATATTATTGATACCTTAAACTCAAATTCAAAACAAACAATCTAGATTTTCAATATAACCACCTCCGAACGATTAAATAACATTGCGTAATATCAAATATTGCGCATCAATTGAGCGTCTAGTAGCCGCTTAATTATTATACAAATAAACACTTTTATAACATGATACACATTCTATGTCTCGAAAAGGAGGCCATTCGCAATGTAAAATTTGCAACTTAAATCGCGTGTCGTATATGGCGGGACATGCAAAGAATCGGATGCTCAAAGGATTCCGAAACACGAATAGTACTGTGTCGAATGATCGGTGTAAACGATAGTCGTCGATGCTCGGTATTCTCTTGTTCATCGCCTCTTCTGGAACTGAACAGAGGCAGGATGGAGACCTTCTTGGTTTCCTCGTCACGATCCCGACATGTCACTGTCGTGTGTGTCGACTCGTATGTGTATCGTCGACTCCGCCAGCCAACGCGAAATCGGCTGATCGTTATTAAAATTGTTCGTCAACGTTCCAAGTTTTTCAACACTCTTTTTTGTCATATTTTTTTTGTCATACCATAAACTAAAATATTGAAAATCATGATGCTACATTATTCTATGATACCATTACCTTTAACAATGTGATGTTGCATCACTGACATAAACTTATTTTAGCTTTAATTATAATTTAACTATAAATTACAGAAAAAAATATGAAGAGTGGTTTAACACTATAGTGATATTAATATAAACATTAATGTAACACGGATTTAACACTTGGATTTAATACTATGCTTTAAATCCCGTGATATTAAATCCATGTGTATATCAATATCAACATGGTGAGAATTATATTTATTAATATCATGGTGTTAAATCCACATTTTTTTAATGTGGAATTTTTTGTTGAGTTTATTTTAATAACGAATTCAGTTACATCAAAATGTAGATGTAACTTCCGATAGCCAATACGAGTATCTATACAAATATTTTTTTATCTAGAAATTTCATTGCAGTAATGTGAAATGTCACTGAATAAAAAGCTCTTAGAAGTTATTCTTTGGCGTCTGAATCTAACACATGACACTTCTAATACAATATAATCGTGCAATAAGAAACTCTTTTATATTTCCTATTTTTACTCGTCACGGTCGACGCGATTACCTTTGAAGAGCTTAAACGCAGCAGCAATGGTACGCGACAATCGTTCCCCCAAAAAAGAAACGGAAAAAAGAAGAAAAGGGGAGGGAGAGGAGAAAAAAAAAACTTGCGCTCTTCTGCGAATATGGCGGATGGAGAAACGCATATCCGAGGAAATTGGCGTCCCCTCGCGCGAGATCACGCTCAATTTCGTCCTAACAAAACACGCGCCGCTCTTCATCCTGTAATCCACACCCACGTACGTATAACGTACGCGCCCGCGATGGCTTTTTCGTATCCACGAAGTGAGCGCGTGCGCGCTTTTGTATTTTCCAGGCCATAGCCGTGGAATCGGGCCCGTCGTCTGCCTGCCGCTCTCCGACCATCTTTTCTCTCTCTCTCTCTCTCCCCCCCTAGTTCTCTCTCGCGCGTACGGTGTGTACGCTCGCGACGATTGAAAAATAATATCGGCGGGTTTATTTAGCCCGACGCGTCTCGCGCAATAGCGAGGGGCGGCGGATTGTCGCGACCGTACGGGGGATTAAAAATAATGTTTCGAGCGTGACCGCCGAGCCCCCGGGGGATTAGGGGGCGACTAGCTCTCGCGCTGGCGATTGGTTGCTATCCAGCTGGAGATTTTATTTGAGGGCTCGCTCGTGTACATATTACAGGCGGTTCTGTCTCGTTCTCTCTCTCTCTCTCTCTTTTTCTCTCTCTCTCCCCCTCTCACTATCGGTGAAAAAAGCGGACACGACGAAAAAAAATCGCTCAGCACACGTTGTGTTGTCGAGCTGCCGTTTGGCACGGCACGGCTTCGCCAATTATAAATCGCCGGCACGGTCGGATTTGTAAAGCGCGCTCGGATGGATAAAAAAGCGCTGATTGAAATCGAATACGCGCGTACGGCACGGTGGTAGGTAATTAAATAGACGAAGACGACTGAGCAAATACGTATATACATATATGTGTATATACATATATTGTATATGTATAAGTAGCGTACGTCTTTTAGCTGCAACTTTTTAATTAATCGAATCAAATTTTAATATGATTTTATTTGAACGTGCCATTTAATTTTAATTTGTGATCTCATCTAATCTTAATATTCTAAAATATTATTCTTCTTGTGCTAATATCTTACCGAATATCCAATAGGAGTTCAACGTGTCGGTACTCGATTTCATTTTTATTATATATCTGTTTGTTTTCTTGCAAGATGCATCTAAGCACGAAGTGCAATCATAGGAATTTGTAGGCGTCATTATAAAAAAATTTGACATTTCTTGAAAGTTAGCATCAAGAAACTGCATCCTTTAAAAAAGTATCACGATTTAGGTCAATTCTGATTGAAAACAAAGATGTCGTTACGGATTCTTGTACACTGCCCGTCATTGATTCGCGTGGCCCTGCTGCCCTAGCAGTAGCTCTAACTTCTCTATAATTTGATCATAATCAGATCCCTTATTAAAATTAATAACTTAATTATTTCAAGTTATTAATTTTAATAAGGGATCTGATTATAATCAAATTATAGAGAAGTTAGAGCTACTGCTAGGGCAGCAGGACCACGCGAATCAATGACGGGAAGTGTACAATCGAGATATAGGATTTTTTCAAATTTTTGAAATTTGAGAAAAAATCAGGCGCTTCATTCATCAATTATATAAAAATAATGAAAATGAGAGACCAGCTTCGCCAGAGTTTGCAGCTGGGAAACACGTAGCGACACGAGTGGCGCGGTATAGTTGTTTCCATTAGCGAAATATCCAATTTATTACGGGAGCAAAGGCGGCCAATCGGTGACCGCGGTCGTAATAAACGTAATTATATTTAACGTGGCGCATAAAAGCGTCGATAGATTAGAGGCCTCTCCTTTTCTGTGCTCCCTTCTCTTCTCTGAGCACGTTTCCAGCCGCGATCTGTCTCGCTCGCGCGCTCCGCAACATGTAGCTATCCATCCCGTTCGCCGGATGGCGCGGCTTGGCTCGCGTAATTAGAATATCAATTAATAATCGGGATTAATTAAATCCGCGATTATCGATGCACGTCGTGATGCGACGTGAGCTTTCGTCGTCCGCGCAACTGTGTGTGCGCATACGGCTATGCCGAAGATGGGGACGAGTAGATTAGCTCGCGCTAATGGTGTATACGGCTCATGTCACTTTTTTGTCCTTGATGAATCCAATGACATTTGTCACGCGCATTTATTACACCGTTGTCGTCGTTACATTAATTATCTCGCTCGTAGCTCTGTGTGTAACCGGTCCGCAATTGATACCAAAGTTAATTTCCTTTTGAGACGGACGTCTCAGATTTATCGTGAATATCGCGGGACATAATTTACATAGATAGACAATTATTTGTAACAGTTTCTCTCTCTCTCTATATATATATATTTATATGATTGACCATTCATGCAAATTATAGCATGTATATGTATATTATTATGCTATGTATACACACACATACACATATACATGTATATATACATAACTGCAGTATATTTTATACATATTACTTTATATATAGCTGTAATAGCTATATATAACTATCCAGTAGAACACAAACTAAGTAGCATTACATCAATATTATAATTTTCCACTCAAAAATATAAATGTAATATAACGCATGTGATAGACATAATAATAGTTAATTTATTGAGTAGGAATTATAACATTGATGTAATGTTATTGTTAATTTGTATTCTGCTGATGTGTATATGTATATATATATATGTACAAATATGTATGTAGCGCTACATTCAACTTATCGTTGAACGTAAACGATCTTGGTGATTTATGATCAGTTATGGGCAGCACATGCATAATGAACTCACGATGCATTGCTGTTCCGATATTTGTTGCGTTAAAATTAGAAAATTCTATTTGCAGAATTCTATTCCGGCTATAGGTAATACTCCGTGCAGAGTTGTTAAATTCTACCTTTGATGCGCGAATTATTTATTTCCCGTTAACCCTCTTCGGCTGGTATTTCATTCATTTACTACTTCACTCTACGGTGAAGATAAAATTGTAACTTATACAAGATGGCGAAGTTATATCTCTTGCGAAATCCTTTCCTCCGTTCAAGAATAAACAACCAGATCTTCGGGTAAACTGAAAATTATGATGGAGGATGATACAGATTTAATCTTTCCGGAAATGTGTGTTGAGGATCATATTAGTCAAAGAAGCAAAGTTCGATGATATTGAAATCAAGAAGTATCGGAATAAAAACTTGTAAATAAGATGGCAATCGAAAGTAACGATCAACGTCCATGCGTTTCGAGCCAGGATCAAAGCCACCATTTCGATGAGGAATTTCACCGCGCGTTAGAAATCTTTCGATGAACACGCATCTTCGTGATGCAGACGAGCGGAAAAGCGTCCGTCGATCTCGCGAGATAACAAGTACGCATCCGGCCGCGTTCACTTGCGCGTTACCTGCGTTAACTTGGATCCTCGCTTACCTGGCCGCGGCAAATGCAGGATAAAGGCCGAGCACGCTCTCGCCGGTGCCTACCTTCTAGGCACGTAATTGAAGCTGCTCCCGGAATAACGCGCCTAAGTGACAGGTGAACACCTTATACGCGAAGCGCGTACCCGTGACAGTCGTACATACGCACTGTGTGTCCATCCGACGGTTCACGCGTCTCTTTAGAGGGACGAAATATAAAAGCCAGGTACACGGCGGAGGGAATAAAGTGTAATCTTGGCAGTACGAGACGAAACTGTAGCCAATCAGCAGGCGAATATGACTGAGGAATCAAATATGCGGGAGAAGTAGAGAAGTACTTTGATGGAAGTACTTTAATGCGATCCGATTGGAACTAAATTACCAGGGTATTCCTGCAGGAAAAGAAAAATACTGCACCTCCGTCGACAGTCGTCGGTCATTGCGAGTAAAGTTCTACGACCGTGTGTCCGATTCCGAACAGTTTCATTAATTCATTAACGGTTAATTAAGGTTTCACAGACGAGATTTTCGACGGGGATTTGAGATAAAGCGTGCGAGGGATCCAACCGACCGGCGTCGGATCATTTTCTCGTTGATCTCCGCTCATTTCTGACGCCTGACACCGACAGGGGTGAATTCCCAATCGCGTGTTACCGTCGTGCATTAAACTCCGCGGGGTGATATATCAGAGTATAAATCGTCGAACGTGTTGGAAGCTTTTATAGGATTTTTACAACGTGCGCATCCGTGAAATACTAGCGTCGATGGAGGGCACAGAGAGAAAGACAGAGGTTGCAGTTGCGAGGGGTGAGGAGCGGTTAAACTGAGTGTAAATCCAGGTATCGTTGGTGTGAGCGGAGAAAAGGGGAGAGAAAGAGATAGACTGATAAAAAGGGAGCGAGAGAGGGTTGGTTCGCGGCGGGGATGAAGCGTCTGGCTCATCCTGGGGGATACAGCGTGCGGAAGGGGATGCCCGGGTTTTCGCGTGCGTGCAGATCCGCCAATCGGGATTCAGGACCGCCTGCGATCGCCATGGCAACCCCGGGGGTTGACAGGAGGCGATTACGAAACGGGGGTAACCCGATTAAGCGTCGCGACGCCGCTCCTGGAGACGACGTCTGGGGACGTAACGGGGTGACTTTCAAGAGAAGGGGAGGAGAAAGGGTAGGCCCAAAAGTATGGTCTGTTCGAAAGGGGTTGTTCTCTCTATTTGTCCTCTTAATCACCCGTTAAGTGCTGCGACCCCAATGTAGTCCCCCGGGCACGCAGCAACGAGTTCGTCCCTGCTTTTTCGCGTCTCGATTGGTCAATGGTAAATAACAACCTTGAGATGGTCCCGAAGGGTGAGATATTTAATGTTGGCTTAAAGGTGAAATATTTCGATTTGGGGTGTTATTTAAATCATTTAGATTCAACGTGGCTCGAGAGCAATTCAAGGATTCATTATAACAGTAACTTAGCCAACTTTCTTTTTTTTTTTTAATATAAAGAAATGAATTGCTTTGATTTAAGTTCACTTGTGTTAATTAAAATCTTACTAAAATTTATTATTACTTATATAATATATTATTTTAAAAAGTTAGCGATTAAGCTAAATTAAGTAATTTCTGTATAAAAGCAATGGCGTATCTTCAGTGTATCTTCATTGTATCTTTAATAAAATATTTATAAAAGAGTTCAATATGCTGATAACGAAAGAAATTTTTAATAATATAATAAATTTATGTTATTTATCTCATTCATATTGTAATTTTCCATAATGGCCTCGAAATTGTGAAATCATACGCTTCGTTCATCTCGCTGCTGAAGTTCACCGTGTTGGAAGCTAATCTGGGTCTTGTCAAAACCGCCCAGCCATCCGAGACGTTAGACAAATATCCCCGTTTCAACCCTCGATCCACCCCTTTTACCGCGCGTGTGTGTCCTTTCGTGTCATAATGCTGATTTTCCGCGTAGATAGCTTCAAAATGGAGCCTATTCAACCCTTTTCTCACGAGCAGCGCGTATATCTAACAGTCAATTCCAGGACAATGTCCCGATCGAGTTTGTCGTGATCCCCTTCTCTACCCGCGTTTCGTCCCCTTTTCTTCCAGAGCCCAGCGACACGTACCATTGTAACCGGATACTCCCGTTTAGGGGTGGCTCCTTGATACATCGGGGGGTTGACCGGGCTTATAACTAGTTGCCACTTAATTTGGCAAACCTGGCAAGAACGAGGGGTTCGATCCCCCCCTGTTTCTCGACGGAGGGATTGGCCCGCTGAGATCGATTGGCGGATACGTCGGTATTCGCTGGGGACGGCCACTCTCGAATTACCTCTCGTTGAATGTCGCGTATCTTCTGCCTCCATCGGGTTCGTCGGAGAATTATCTTCTGCGGCGTGTTCCCTCCACCGAAACGATCAGAAATCCTTAACTACACTTTCTCTCAATAGCTCCTACTTATCATGAACAAAGTATCTTGAAATATCCAAGCTCATTTAATAATCACGAATTTTTGAACTTAATTATTTATGTTATTTTATGAAGTTAGATCTGATTTATATAAAGTGGGTGTTTCTGCTTTGCAAGATGACAAAAAAATTTAAGATTTTCATTAGTTTGCTATACTTGCTACTGAAGTTTTACTGGCTGCCTGGAGCAATTTATCTGATGAAAAAAAATGCATGGCCTTTGACGCGTTTCCAAAACACTTTAAAACTTGTATCAAAACTAAAAGTAGCCATTTTGAATGTTAATTATTATTTTTGGCATTTGATAGAATATAATTAACTCTACAGTTTGTTTTTTGTAAATATATGTTAATGATGATTTGATAAATACATAACTTTGTGGCCAAACTTTTTTGCCATTCTATAAATGTTAATTTTCATAACGATTTTTACAAAATAAAGCATAGGTGATCTTAATCACGCTCCGTACTTACAATTTTGTATAACTATTTTTTGTTCGAGGTAATTATTTTCTGATTCATCTTTTTTGAAAAGGATTTTAATTCACAAGCGTATGTATCTTAGTCTACTACGATTATTATCGTAATAATTGCGTTAACAGGATTTCACGTTAGATTTCTGAAAAGTTAATCGCAACAATATCATTGATGATTTCAGGTGAAAGTATGGTTCCAGAATCGGCGGACAAAACACAAGCGGATGCAACAGGAAGAAGAGGCGAAGGCCCAACAACAATCGGGTGGTGGAGGTGGTGGAGGCGGAGGCGGTGGTGGAGGTGGTAATGGAAATGTTAACAACAATAGTAACAACAAAAACACGCATCATGTCAGCAAATGGCAGCAGGAGACCGGCGATTATCATCACGAGGAGGAGGATGAAGAGGAACACATCGATCCGGAAGCTGAGGAATGCTCAAGCGGCTCCGAAGCGTAGCTAGACGTTCTCTGCCTGGATTAGGATCCAGGATCGAATAAACTATCCTGCACAGACTTCGAGGAGAGACCGAAAAAGATGGAGGTCATACAATGAAGTCATCCAAGGAAGAGAATAGCGCGACATCAACTAATCGACTTAGGTTTGTTCGAGTTCGTCATCGAGCATCGGAGGATTAAATTTACTTCGAAATGTCTACGATCGTGTTAACGTTATGCGCAGGAAGCTAATAGCAATGAGTAAATTGCCATGGAATAGTAACAACGCGGCGTTTTTCACATCAAATTACGGTCGAAGCTTCGGGTATGAGTCCGATGTACAAAAGAAAAATCAGAAGGTTCGGAAATCGTGACAGCGACTGGCGACGGTACGGTACTCACCATATTGCGACTGAAAGCGTGACATCGTGAATACGAAAATATTTGAGTTGCTTGTCGAATAAAAGATCTAGGTTCGATTACTACACTTGCCATCTCGAATATCGACACTAAGAATTTTGAGTGGGGAAAATATTCCACTTTAATTCAAACAAGCGTACGAGACGTGTATTTTCGTCTCTCTCTTTCTCTTTCTCTCTCAAGTCCGTTATTTCTTGTCAGAGTGGTGACCTTTTCTGCATATATTCACGGAATTTACAGTTTTTAACGCCGATTCCGAACAGCCTATTGAAAGAAGGCAAAGATACTCTCTCGGTAATTTGCCATTGCTTTCTGAGAAATAATGATCAAATGAAATTTGATACATGCACTGTTAAAAATATCATGAAATTTAATGTACTTTTAAGCAGGGAATGGAAGCAACTAGTTACTGTATCTGCCGTTACTTAGTTACTTAATTACCTTGTTATAACGATTTAGTAATGATGTTGCGAAATTTTTATGATGTAACACTAGAATTGAAACAATTAATAGGTACTTATAACGGATTTGAAAAGTCATTCGTTATTGAATAAAGTAACTTGTAACTCATTTTTGATGTAATTTGTAACGGAGTAACTTTACGGCATTACTCGTTTTTTCAATAAGTAATGCGTAATGGTAACAATTTACTTTTCAAAATGACTTTCCTAACTTTAGCGTAACTTTAGCGTTTAATTAGTCATCATTACAATCATAAAAAATTGCAGTATCAAATTCTTATTATAAAAAGTAACTGTAAAAGTAACGGAAAAGTAACTCTCCTATTCCCTGCTTTTAAGTTACATAACTTGGAATTTAATTTTATGACATTACATTAAATTTAATTACATTACATTAAATTTAATGTACTTGCAACTGAAAAGTATATTTGTGTACATATGTACATGAAATGTAATGTACTTTCCATAAAATTTTATGTGAAATTTTGCATGAAATTTAATGCACATGTTCATTACATTTAAGATTATTGTGTAACTTAGTTTTCCATTAAACCATTCATTACTTTTCAGTTACTTCATAACTACAAGCTTACAGTTACTATGTAACTACAAGTTTACAGTTACTACAACCGTTACTTAAATTCATTACGAAATTTTTAACAGTGTTCTGGATTTGAATCTTTGGCACAGAGAGCAACTATGCAACTCTCTACAGCACGCATTTTCATGCAAATGTTTATAAAACTGGAAAGTACCGTTGTTTATATTTTTTTTTTAATGGAGAATAGTTGACAACAGTTAATTGTAAATCCCAAAGAGAGAGACAAAATCTTTTTAACGTGATCGAAAAAAACTTGTTAAGTTTTATTCTGAACTTGTGCCTGATGAATCGACAGAGTAAATATATCTAGAGTTCTTTCATTAATATTTTTGAAACGTATGTCATATTTCATGTGTTTTGAGGTACAAAAATAGGATCTCAAGTATTGCTCACTGCTTAATATAATTCTTTTATAATCATGATTAAACGCAATGATTTCATATATATCGCATACAGAAATTTAATATTGGAAGTAATTAATTACTTATTTTGAATATTCGTCGGAAATCAATTAATGGAGGCACTGTTGTTTAGTGCTTTTAATACTTAAAGTAAGTAATTTTCAATAATAAACAATTATACTACGAATTTGGACCGATGAAAATAAATCTAATTAAATAAGAGAAATCCTATATTCAGTCAGAGCGGATCTTAATGCTTAAATATTTCCATGTGAATTTATATTCATATCTTCTGCAAATCGCGCGCTGAAATCTTTTTTGATCTTCAAACGCAATTATGAACAGAATCAGATATGTATATAAAAATTCACACAGAAATATTTAAGCTAAAATCTGCTTTAAATATAGGATTTCTCTTATTTAATTAGTTTTAATAGTAATTTGACCAGTATTAAATCGAGTTTCTGTAAGAGATGTACATAAAACTATATACGAATACAGAAAATATATGATAGAAAGTGCATAAGATATTGATGAAATGGGCTCTATATCGCATGTTTATTCGACAGACGAGGCAGGAGTATCTCTTTTATTCTCTTTTCTTTCGACCGGAATCACGACATAGTTCCTTAGGATCTCAGTTTTGCGGCGTTGCCGAAGGCGAGGGTACAATCGCGGAAATCCGTAAATATCGTTTCGATTAGGACGAGGATAGGACGAGGCGTTTCTCAAGCCAAACTATCTTATAACGGGTTCGAAAGAAGCGACGGAGAAATCGAAGACTTCATCGGAAATCAACTAATGGAGGTATTGTCTGCCGGAGACGACGAAGCTAAATGGACGCGCTTCCGGCGGAAAGCGACGACGCTCGTATCGAGGACGATCGATGCCAACTTTAACAAGACGGATAATTTTTTGATTGACTGGTCGATTCGAAACTGTAGAAATTTTTGTAACTCTGTGGGGAGAAATACTTTTAAAAACTTATTGTCTGTTTCTTTGCTTCATGAATTTTACTTTAATTAACTTTAGTTAGAAAGTCGCTCGCAATGGCTATTCAGAAAGTTGCACGCAATGTGGTTCAAAGTGATTTTTAAAATTTAGAAAACGGCTTGAGATGAGGATCGATCGTCCGCAATATGTCGAGATGGTGTGCCGATCGCCATCGGCGCGCGTCATTTACGTTCATTGCAATTACATATTTCTTGCCATAAAAACAATTCGCCATAAAGACTAACTTTCCTCGGGTGATGTAAATAAAGTGTAGCTGGAGCGCAGTCTTGGAGCCTTTCCCAGAAGTATCCTGACGCCTTGCATTTCGAGGACGTGAGTGTAAATAGATAAACTGATACGAGGAATACGAGATGCACTGAATGCATGTGTTCATGCAGAACCGTAAGTAAAAACTTGACAGAGAGTGCCAAACTTCGTAAATCCTTAGCGATACAGGAATCCGGTAATCTGTATTTATAGTTACTGTATTTACAGTTGTATTTAAGTCGTTATTCTACGAGCGAGCAGTATTTCTTTCATCGATCGATGTTTCGAGATATGTACTGACAGTTTAAATTATTATTGCTAATGTTATATAGACGGAGAGTCCCTGCGCCATAACGAAGCTGTCGTAGTAATAAAATATCTATTTTCGGAACTTTCAATCTCCGAATCGTGATATTGATATATCGATATATTTTGGTTGGAACAAAATTTCGTAAAAAATAATGTTAAACAAAGAATTTCTTGGAACTGTAAATGTGATTACACAACAAGTAAGGAATAAATACCTTTAACGGTCAAACTGGATCTTAAATGCTTAAATTCGGTGTGAATTCATGCCGAGTGTCTCGAATTTAAATGGCCAAATATTCGGAAGTTGTAGGGAATCGATAAAATAACAAAAAAAGTTCTTTAGAGATATACTCGTTTTTGTTTCATTTTAGAGAAAATCGCAATAAAAGACAAATCATGAGTTTTGGAATATTATTGTTTTCAAGGAGGAATATTATTGTTTTCGTGTACGACTTTAGCGATAATGCTTCAGAAGCAGTGCGAGAACATGCGCGCATATTTCCATAGAGAAGCGTGCCAGATCGGCGAGTCATTACGTTGAGCAGATCAGTATTTGGCTATCTAATATAGTCATTTAAACTGCATGCCGAATTGACTTTTCAATTTTGAAACGCAAATTTGATTGAACTACAGTAATATCACAAATTAAATTGACAAGCAGTTTAATAATTTGATACTCATAGGCATTTTAAAAAGATTTTAATGATGCTGAATAACACATACAGTGAGTGCAAAAGTATCCGTACAAGAAAATTTTTTATTAAAAAAGCCTTATTTGTAGAAAATAAACGTTAATTAGCAATTTTATACAATGAATACATTCTGTTCTAACATAAACAAACAAACTTTGCGAGTATTTCTGATCTTAGAAGTTAAATTTTTCAACTGTACGAATTCTTTTTGAGCATCCAAATAATATAATTTTTAACTTTTGCTTATATTTTTGAAATGATATATTTTCTATAATTACTGCACATCTTTTTGGTATATATAATTTTGAGAAACATACAATTAATTTTATTTTTTATGAATAAATTGTTAATTGTTCAACAAGAAATGACCGTCGATTAGTCGTCGAATTAATGTTGAAATTATCGTATCGATATCGACGCGACTTTAATTTAATGAATCATTTCTCGCTGGATAATGTTTATTTTTTAAAAATAAGATTTAAAAAAAATATTTCCTTTGTACGAATACTTTTTGCACTTACTGTATAAAGTTCTGTAAATTTTATTGTAAAAAATGTTTGTAAAAATATTTTAAAAATTTTAATAATAATTTTAATGATCATTCGATAAAACAAAGTTTCAACTTTTTAAGAATTTGTTTTTTTTTAAATTACGATAGTTTTTAACGAAATTATGAGAAATCAAAGTTTAAAAAATAATTATTTTCCTTATTTTATTTAATCTCTGCAATAATAGTAGTAGTAATAGTAATACATAGTAGTAGTAGAGCAGTAGTAGTAGTAGTAATAGTAATAGTAATAATAGTAGTAATGACGAGGAACCATATTAGTCCTTATATATATACATTATGTTTGAACTTAGTCAATAGGCGGTATTCATAGTTCGTTCTTATTTTAAGACCGTCTTAAATAATGTCTTAAGATGCTAATACAGTCTGATTGGTTCATGACATCTTAAGACTGTATTTAAGACTGTCTTAGATATAAGATTCTATGAATACCGGCTATAGAATCACCTAGAAATCAGAAAGATGTCACTATTACTACTAGATCTGAAAGAGTTCTTTTGTGATTCCTGCTTACAAAATTTTTCTGTATATACTGAATTTGTGGGGTTTGTGAACTTGCAACCTATCGGTTATGAGTTCGCTCTCACATGGAGTCACACGACGAGCCCTAATTCGCGATGACTTAGTACCAAAAAATCTTAGAAAAATTTTAGAAATCGAGTTTGTAGGAAAAACTTTTAATATGAAGAAGAACGTCAACCTATATATCACGATCAAAGTTAGAATAATACAATACATATTCATTTTAAATATTCATTTTATTTCACAGATAAGATTGAGCGCCGATAACTTTCAACAATCAATCTGAAACGCTACTAGTCTCCCCCTAAATTAAATTAGAAAAACTGTAAAGGACTTATTACGAAAAATATTATCTCAGCCAGAGTTCGAACCTGAGACTTCTTGACTTTTCGGAGTGAAAACTTTTAAGTTTTTATGTTAAAAAGTCGAAAATTTTAGCAAGTTTTTTTTAGGTGATAGGTCCACAAAATGAGAAGAAAATTTCCTATTTTGTCCAGCTCGTAATTTTTTAAATGTAAAAATTCACAGAAACTCAAAAAACATAATAATTTTTAAAAAATTGAGAAGCACATATAAGTAAAAAATGTCATATTCAATTAAAATGGTTCTCCATGTTTAATCATATTTCTTAAGAATTTATACAATTTTCAGTTCAAGTGAACTATGCGCCTATTATATTACAATATTTATTGATCTTGAAACACAGTCCTAAATTGAAGCTGAAGTAGTGATATTACAAATTAAATTGACAAGCAATTTAATATTCTTCTTATTTTAGGCCTCTAGCCTGTGTTACACCTCTCTCATATGTTTGTGATACGCACGCTGCTTATTCAATTGCCACGAGCAATTTAATGTTATTGAATTAAATTGAATTAACAGCTTTCTTATTACAAATAAGCATCTTAGAAAGCTGTTAATAATTTGATAGTAATAAGTATTTTTTTAAAAGGAAAGAATTTATTGCGAAAAATATTACATTAACTGGGATTCGAGTCTCCATTTCCATGCAGAGGTCGTCCCAATTCGACCAAGACATATACTAGAGATTTTAAGTTTAAAATTTTTTTATATTTAAATTTTGTTTATTTTTAATGAAGTTACAACTGCTTGAATTTTGAAGTTTATAGCACTACAAGCTTTTGTTCCAACCAAACATTATTTCGCTATTTTAATATCATCGATCAAAGCACATCACGTTACAAGAGTCTAAGACTTCAACTCGAGAACTTTTCTTCAATTTCATAGAAGTTTATTTCTTAAGAAACATGTTGAGTTTCAAGTAGGAGTCACATTCCTACTTCGCTCAAAAATCCAGCCGGTTGTGGCGCAAGGATTTTCGCTTGTAAATAATCCTGTAAATAGCGAATTGTGATTTTACTCGACGTGCAGAGCCATAGAATTGTACAACCATCCAATGACTCAGTTCGTGTTCTCTAGCAATATAGCAAAATAAATTAAATCATCCATGAAAAATGTTTCGCTTTTATACATATCTCTCCAGTAACCTATGAATCCTTAAAAAATTCTTTACTATAAAAAAAAGAAAAAGTAAAAGAAAAGACGTAAATAAGTGAAGAAGGTTATATTCGCGGGTCTTGGCAGTCTTAATAATAATAATATTTTTGTATAAATTTTACAATTTCCTATTCAAGCAATTGCGCGCCGATTATTTCTTGAAACACAGTCCTAAACTGAAGCTGAAGTGTGTAATATCACAAATTAAATTGATAAGCAATTTAATGTTGCTGATATTAATGAGTATTTTTTAAAACGCTGTAAAGAATTAGAAAGTACAAATTAAGATATAATTAATTATATCTTAAAACCAAAGATATTCCAATACGATATCTTTTTCAAAACAAAAAAAAATACAAAAAGAGCTGTGTTTTATGCGCAATTACGTAAAAAAAGAGAACCGTTGTCTTTTTTTGAATTCTGACGATATCCAGATTCGATGCTGCAAATACCGACTGAAGCTCATAATTTCAGGACGATAACTCGCGTACATGTACACACGCAGACAGATCCAGCAAAATTGTTTGTTTTTCCTCACGCAGTAATTTCTTGTGCAACATATTATTTTAGAAGGCAGCTCCGCGTGCGAAAAATTGAATAATTTTCGCCGTCGGATACGTCGATAAGCAAAACTCGCATCGCGATAATTCATAAGCACACGACATTATCGCAATGGCCGACCATAATTACCCTTTGCGCGCAAAGGGGTGTCTTCTCACCGCAAATTGTTTTTCACGTCGGGCCCCCGCACCGACAATGCGGGACTTCGACGGTAGAGAAACCGCCGGTTTACGAATCCATATGCGGCCTACCGCGTCTGCGGGAGCGATCCTTGTCGATAATCGCTTTATAATCGCCACTTCCAAAAGGAATAATTTACTACGTCGGACGTGGAACTCTCTCCTGTTCCCCCGTAATTAAACACGGCGGATCTCTCCTTTCGTGCCCGGAAACAACGGATGTGTGAACGCGGCCAATGCCGGTAGATTGTACTCGGAGATTCGTTATCATACACCCTTATTATATTCATCGATATGGAGAGATACGTTATTCCCTAAAAGTTTTGCGAGCCGTGGAGAATCGCTGCTTTTATTCAGCACTCTTAAGGCTATGGTATGCAAAAAAACGTAAGACAGTAAAATATAAACAGTTGAGTAAGTAAATCGGCCAATCACAGTAGAGACGTAAAGTAATAATGTAAACAGTAGTAAATCCAATGTTGATTTGCTTACTGGTTATGTCTTGTTGCTTAAATATTTTGTGTGCCATAGCCTTTATTAATGATTTCATTTTAATTTCATATCGATTTTTCTTCGAGAAACGTTGGATTCACATTATCGAAGCTGCAACTATTAAAGGAAAATTTACGGAAATTATAAAGCTGTGTGGGAGAGAATCTGGAGAATTTTAAAAGAGTTAACTTGAGACCCTTTTTCATCCATCGTGATGTATTTAAATTTCATGACATCGGTGTTCCAAAGCAGAATTCATAATTTACTGAATGAAAATTAATAGCGCGGTGGTAACGCGACTTGTAAGCCATTATCGACGTATTAATCAGTTCATGCAAATGAATTTGTAAATTGAAAGTGCGCTCAGTTATGAATACAGTTATACGTACGGGTTCGTAAACCTGTAGAACGAAATAAGATTTCACAAGAAAAAAAAAGAGAAAGAAAATTACATGTAATGTAAATCATACTATGGATATAATGATATAAAGTAAAACTCTCAAGTAAATTTTTATCAGATGCATCTTTTTAATCTCCGCTATTGAGAAACGGATAATCAACTCAACTCTATAAAAGAATATTGACAGTATGTCATCATAAAAAATCCTGCTGCTATATACCATATATCTTTCTGAATACAATAAATAAAACGCTGCTTATGAGCACAAATTAGGTATTGATGCTTTAATTTATTACAATTTTAATCTAATATAAATATTAATAAAAACAAACGTTTTGTTAAATTATAAATTGTATTATAAATTGAAGATGGCCTAATCTAAATTGAAGAGTTTACGTTATTGGTACTTATACTAAATTAAAGTTATAAAGTTATTAAAGCATCAATGTCTTATGCTCATATACTCCTTTTTACCTTATTAATTTAATCCACTGAGTCTTGTTAAAATAACTTTTTATTTTTAAGTACAATTATATAATAATTGTATCTTTATATATTGCACATATGGATAAATGTAGCAGCAGATATCCTTTCGTGCCGTTTCAGCATGACACATTTAATGAAGTTTTAACGAAGTACGTCGCTTTAATTTATTCTCAACATCTCCATTGCGAATTCCTTCAAAATCACCGTGTTCCCGTGGCTATTAATCATTAATTGTCTCATTGCGTATTCAACGGGGACCCGTTCGACGGACCGGAAAAGGAGCCAGTGGTCGGCAAGATTACTGGACCGATTTCCATGTCGCGCGCTCGTTTATCGATCGATCAATTAAGCGGCCGAATTAATCAGCGCGCGCGGCAATTGCCGCGGAAACGAGATACGAGGAATCGTATGAGTGCTAATGAAGCGCATTAATTGGAATGTTGACCGAGACTCGTTAATTAAATGGCTCGAAGGCGTAATCGTCGTGAAGATCGATGGATCGATCAGCGATCGTTATTTAATAGATCTCATTGAATAATGGCGAACGTCGATGCGTGGCATTCTCTATTATTCAATGAGATCTATTAAATATCGATTGCTGATCGACTGTGTTTTTTATCTTCGCATCCGCGAAGATTTTCCTGGATGATTCAGCTTCATTATCACGGGTTCATAATCGTTTATCCGCTAATTAATACGAGAGACAACGTATCAGTTAAGGATTGGCAGGAGTGACAGGCTAACTTATCTGTGTACCTTGTTCGCCGTACAGATACATATCTATATTTTATTATATTTTATATGAAGAAATATTTTGTTATGAGAGACTTTTTTATTTGTTTGTTTACAAAGCTACAGAGCCAGATTTTGCAATTTGATACTTAAATAATTATATATAAATTATGTTTTTATTCGTGATGCATATACGTGTCTATTCAAGTTATATTTGATCTCCTAGAAGTAATATTGTAAGATCTTCTCAATCTTTCTATTTTGCACTTTTTTCAAAAAATCTTGTTTTATAACGATCCATGGATGACTTTGCTGATTACGAGTAACATTGCGATCTTCTCAGTATTTTAGCCGTAATTTAATTGAATAAAAATTCCGATACAAGTCTCTACCTAAGACAGTACAAAATATTATATGAATATTTTTATATAAATGTTTTTAATTTTGGAGTAGTTGAATTTGAATTGTAGAATTTACGTAAAATATTCTGTTTAAAAATTCATAACAGAAGAAACATTCATAAAATGTTGCTCAAAATATTCATAAAGTTAATGAGCTGTGTATACGCAATACATTAACCATATCCAGATAGCACAAAATAAAAATATATGAATATTCTTGAAATACATATGTTCTTTCCGAATATTTAAATTGAATGTTCTGAATATACGTAGAATATTCGATTTAAAAATTCATACTTATGTATAATAAAAAGAACATTGATAGAACGTTGCTTAAAATATTTGCGGAGTTAATAAACTACCCATGCGCAGTGTATTATCTTATCACAAGATTAGGCTAAAAGATATATAAAAATAGATAGAATATTCTATAGAACATTGTATAAAATATTCTAGGCCTATTCATAAAATATTTGTAGTTTTATCATTTGAATATGCTATGAACATTAATATTTGACGGTATTTTTGGTACATCTATGAAATATACGAATACTTTTAATAAATATTTATTAAGAACGTTTATGTGCTATCTAGATATGGTCCCGTCTGCCGATTCTTAAACGTGCTTCGTACTTTGTAAACTCTTAGAATACTGATTTTTCGACATATTCATTAAATGTGAATTTCCGACGCGACCGTAAGCGTCGCTCCCGTGATATTACACGCGTTTTAAAATGTCTGATAGGTAGAACTTCCGCGGGAACGCGCTTTACGACAAGCGATATTCACGCGGAAACTTGATCGGACGTAGTATGCGTGATTGTGTTAGATCAACGTGATAAAATTGTCGCCGTTACTACACTCGGAATGTTACGCGTTGTCTCTCGCGACCGAGAGATGATCTTAATCGCGCCCGAACGCTATTGCGATAACGGCGTGGTTAAAAATTATCCGTACGCCAGCTCTATCGCGAACCGCATATACGGAGCCTTATCGTATTTCGCGTGCCGGTAAATGAGTTAAAATAATACGTTTCATTAAGTCCTGCGGGATTAGTTTCGCTGTTACGAGCGTGCCGGCAGATAAGCGGCCGGATTATATGCGCGCACAGGGCGCAAGTGCACGAGGGAGGATACGCCGCATTCTTGAGAGAGTTGAGTTGTTCGCATGCACAAATTGTTGTTTGCCGCGGGGTCACGCGTCAACTTATTGTTAGCGCCGACGACGCGAGTTTCAGCGACGGTCCCCACGAACACGAGCGCGATATCAGGTTACCGTGTTTTATGATCAGCTATTAAAAGAAAAAGGGAACGTAATTTCTCTTTTCTACATAAAATGAACTATGTCATTTTATTATTCCTTTATTCACCCCCTTCGCGTCATTTTTCTCCCTCAATCTGGATTTAATTAAAATACTTGGTTGAAACTACGTTAAAGTATAAAAATACCAACGTGCACCAATTGACGCTAAAACAATATAAAATAACTGCTCTATCGCTTTAAAATATTTAATATATATTAAATGTGGTTGCTTCGAAGTATAAAAAAGTATATAACTCGTCTCAATTTTCCTTAAAGAATAGGATCAATTCCGAGAGTTTCACAAGTCCCACGGTCATGAGCCGGAACGATTTAGGCGTATCTACGAAGTCACAATTGATACCTCGTTTGCCTCTCCGATGGGGTAACGCCTACGCCAATGTGCGAAGGGTAAAACAGAGACGTGTCGGTTTGTTGGGCGAAGAGCGTACCACGTAAGGCCCGCGGCCAGGTGAGGAGAGTGGCGGTCGAGGGGAGGCAGACAGCAGCGGTGGTGGCGGAGGTGGCGGGAACGGGAAGATGGGAGGGGAAGAGACAGAACTCGGAAGAGGTGGGGGAACGTCCGAGGGTTCAGAACTGCTAATTATGTAAATTGCCGGTGTTGCAAATTACCCTCACAGTTTGCGTTCATTCTGCACACAATCCACACGGTCTCCGCACACCTCGCATGGAATCCATCCACTTGGATACTGTTACTTCCTCCGGCGAGGAGAAGAGAAGGGGAGAACGGAGGAGGAGAAGAGGGAAGATGGCGGCTGTTAGAGCGAGATGGATGATCCCCCCGAGGACGAAGCGAGAGCCTCTCGTTCACGGTGCCTCCTTCTTACCTCTCATTCATCATCACCGGTACTCGACGATGCGCGGGTACCAGTATCCGCTAACAGATACCGATGTCGGACAGCTCGCAGCGAGCGATCGCGAACGTTTTCATCATCGGGTGTCGCATTACCGTGAACGAGGAACGCGAACAATTTAAGGAAAAATAAAATAAAAGTTCGACACGCGAATCAAAGTGGATGATAATAAAACATCTATCTAAAGGATATTTTCGTAGAGAATAATAAGACAAATTATTAAAAATCATGATTGATCTATCACATGGCATTAAAAACCTAGCAACGGAATTTTATTTTTTGAAGTATTAAATGTAGAAATAGCATTAAAATGCCCTTCTGAAAAAGGTTCTCATTATTATTTCATAATATTTTTCAGAATTTTTTATATTTTAAATTTATGATGAAAAAGTCTTAAATTTATGAAGATTTCTAAAAAAAATATTTGAAACTTTTTCAAGAAATCTTAGAACATTTCAAAATTTATGTATATGTGAAGAATTCTCTCTAAAAAAGATATAGACTTTCTCAGCACTTCTAAACAATGTTCCAATTCGTACAAAAAAATCTGAATTTAAAAAGTTATAAAATCATACTTCATTTCATACTTAAATTTTGAAAAATTCTAAAATTTACATAAAAATAGAATTTTTTAAATCTTGCCAACTCTTTAATCTTGTTTTGTTGCTTATTTTTACGCCTCTAATTTCTCGTTCGAATACCATTGCATCGTGATGCATTTTAGAAAAACGATATAACTGTTGTCAGCAAAAATGTGCCTTTGGGATCAGTATGAACCAGAACGAGAAGAACGCGTCTATCATATCAATGATATAGATTGTATAGAGGATCCTCAGGTCACATAATTTTGACATTAATAAAAAATATAAGATAAAAAATAGTCTTCCACTAAATAACCTCACGTCATATAGGAGTGCAGTTCAAAAGTGTCTTACGATTCATATTCCAAGGATGGGGAGATCTTCGTCACTGCCACTCAAGATATATTCCTTGTTATTTTGCAGTGTTTCGCCGAATGGCGAAAGTGCTTTCGACCTGTCCTTCCAAGTTATATTGCACTAGTTATGTAGCACTGTTGTATTCTTTTTTATTAATTCTGCTTAATAATATTGTTATATCCTCAACATTCTTATTCTTTTTAATCCACAATTTTAATATTGCTTTAATTTCAATTTTTCTGCCAAAGTAGATCTCTTAATCTCTAATTTCTTAACAAGGGATACATGGGATGAGGGTTGAAATTCTGAAAAATTATGAAGAACTCAAAGAAGAATTTTCACTACGGTGTTAAAAGAAAAATTGTCTCATATGATTTCTGATGTTCAACTGTCGCTGCATTCATCTATCTTTCAACTTTGTGTCGCGTAAATTCAACAATGTATCGTCCGTTTGTCATGAAAAAAAGATACGAAAAGTACGGACAGTACGAATTATATTTCTGGCACTTGCATCGTTTGCAGTTCCAGCCCGCAATTTGTCTTGTCAATCGTGAACGAGATGGATAACGAGACAGATCCGCGATGCGTGCCACAATGTTGTGACTGTCAAAATCGAACGTTTTTGTGGGACCAGATGGATGAAACGGATGCAAATTCATCCTGCGAGACGGAGAGGAAGAGAGAAAAAAAATGAGAAGATAAAATTGAAGCGAGGAAGCAGAGGAAAGATGCGCGGCAAGTCGCAAATGAGGGAAGAAGACGAGTTGGTACCTCTCGCGATCTTTCTTACCTCGTCAAAAACCGGTACTCAACGGGCGCGGATACAAAGCTCGTCGCGGAACGGAATCGGACGGCCATCGGAAAAGTTAGCGGAACGGTCGGTTTCATTTACTACGCGAGTCGCAGATGACACCAATTGGATCGCGCGGGACGCAACATCGTCGAAGACGCAACTGCAGGCTGCAATCGCGTGACTACGACGAGTTTTACCTCGTTCGTGCTGCAGGTGACGCAAACTTAGTTACGTATCACGAGGAACGAATAGCGCTTGATATAGTACTTGGAACGAATATGACGATGTGAGGGACGGTATCGCGATGCGTATCGCGCAAAATGATCGTGTATGCAAATTTGTGGATAGCGCGCGTACGCTATAATTAATGTATGTCAATGAGCGCGTTAACGAGGTACTTATGGTACGCCATGCATTGTTGAGAGAAGCGAAAATACGTACGTGACGCAAAACGCGGCCATTACGATGAGAATTTATAGCTTCGGCGAATTCAGGTCGATCTGACTGGGCTAAACTGTGAAGATAAGGTCGCGAGACGATTAATTACAATTAGGGTGAGCCTTGTATGGTACAAAGAAGAGAGAGTAACCTACTCGACATGGACGGATACATTGTCATTCAAATTTGGCGCAGGAGGTGTTTAACGACACGAAACGTCGTTCAGCATCGCTGAACGAAACAAGCTACGTAAATTAGGGAAGATAAGTGGTCGCGCAGGCCACAGGATGAAGAAGTTCGGACACGCAGGTCTTCTACCTTCTGCAGGAAGTGCTTGATGCCCGGACAATTGAAGAGCCGTGTATCTCATCTCTGTTCAACCGCCTTCGACCCTATTAACTCTCACTGATTTGTATTCGCTGATTATTTCACGGGTGCAATGGAAGAGAAGGAATAATGATGAGCAATAATATATAATAATGAAAATTAATTATTTATGAAATGATAATTAATTGCTCAATTACTCAATATTATGTTTTTTCTCTCATATACATATACATATTTATTTACATATCTGTATACTAATTTATAAATTAATATCTAAAAGTGTACAATATAGAATTAAAGTCATTGAGTCGTTAAATATAACTAGCTTAGTTAGTACTTTAACGTTGACTCAAAACGTAAATCGTTGGTTCAAAATTCTACGATAATTATACTTCGTAATTACCGTCTGTCCACTTGAGATTATCACGACCGAACGTTTAGAGACGGGACCAAATTTTATATCGCGCTGCGTCAGACCGGCGTAACATTAAGTATCACGTAGGAGACGTCAGCCAATAAAGTAGAACGTGCACACGAACAAATCGTTTAATCCAACTCGAGGCCGATCGAGGTAATGACGGCCATAAACTGCAGCGTCGAACAGAGCGCTCCAAGGTTCCTGGACCCAAACGGAATTGGGCCTGACAGGCGAAATGGGCCCAGAGTCCCGGGGCATGTATACCTGCCCCCGCTACGCCTCCTCTCGCTCCGTCACTTGTCTCATGTGTCCGTTCCCTCTCTTTTCTTCCTATGCCCGCCGGGCCTACGACTTGGATGCCACAAGCCTGGGATCCCAGATGGAGGATCCGGTTCCAGGAATCGAGCGTGTAAAACACCGGTTAAAGCCATGCTTTCCAAGCTGGAATCGATGGGAAAACAATGGCCCGACAGGTCCTAAAGTGTCTGACAAATGTTCCACGCGTGTCGCGAGGCCTGTCCGGACGTGGGCCAACGTCTCGAATTTTTCTTTTCCGCCTGCGCGAAACTTCATGTCCCAACATCAGCATCGTAATTGTATTGTATCGGTCAAGCGGGATGCCCGCGGAATGCGGTTGGAAACAAACATCAAACTTGCACGCTGGTCCAGACTCTTTTTTAGACAAAAAATATAACATGGAAGATAATTAAATTAAGAAAATATTAAAATAAATCCTTTGTAATAGATGTAACTAATTGTAAGTAATGTAGCGAAAATCCTGTTAACTATTGGAAGAACTTCGTATTAAAAATGCCAGAATATACATTATAAATCTCTTGAAATAGCATTTTAAATTCCTTTTGGTTTACATTACTGAAAATCTCATTGATCTTGACCTTTGATCTTTTTATGGTTAATTGATTTGCTTACTACTTTATCTCATTAGAATTAAGATACTTACCGTATATGTAGGTGACTTGGAACAGCACAGGTAACTTGGGACAACATGTATTTTTGTTAAATTTAATCGTAGTATCTATCCAACACATAAAACACGAGTCTCTAAAGAAAGTTTAAATTTTAAATTTTCTTTAATGACTCATTAAATGGGTGCCACGATTAAATTTAACAAAAGTACATGCTGTCCCTGTACCGTTCCAAGTTCATATTTATATCAATCGAGTGCACGTCGCGTTACAATTTCGCGTCTCGAATCGATAGATAATTCACACTTAAACAAAGTCTTTCAAAAAGTAATTCGATATCCTGGGACTTTCTCTACAAAAGATCTGCTATTTGCGACGCTAATAAGTCACTCGACCGGGTCGATATCTCTTTGGGCGTTGTTTGCATTTGAATAACACGCGAGCGACAAGATCCTTTTTCGCGGATGTATGCTACGAAATAAATAAATCCACTGGCCAGGACCAGGCGATAGGACCACCGAGCCGACCAGGTAACGACGCTCGTAAAGTCCAAATTAAAGTTGAATTAAGCGGCCGCGACGAAATCTGTCGATCGATTGTCGTTCGTTGTCGAGCGGCCAATTCCCTGGATCTCCTCCTGTTACATTTTCTTATGTCTGCGTCTTGGCTTCTCTCGTTCGCCTCGTTATACGACGTCGAGCCAGTTCCCGCATCTTCTTCCCTCGTCTTTGTGATCGATTGATCGAGTGGCCGAACATGTTACCGATTAAACGAGTCGCACGCCGTTCGCAAATTAAGCATGTAAGACGAGCGAATGTATGATCGTCGATTGCGATTTACATTGAGACGTTCGACTTTCTTGGAAATTAATCACCTAATTATTAGTAGCTACGCGTGATTATTTTGTTGTACGTTGTTAAATACCAATTCGTTAATACGTCTACATGCTGATAGCTGTCGCGATCGATTCGTTCCAATATTCGAGTTATGGAAATGTGAAAAGCCCTTAGTTTGTCGAAGTCAATTATTTTATCCGTACATCAAATCTATGTACAAGTAAAAAGTTGATAAAACGGATAGTGTAATTGAAGATGTACTCTGAGAAAAGAGTATGCAATTTCTCGCCTGTATCATTGCAGTCAAACATGATTGCACTGGCTAGTCTAGTATTCTAACAAGTTCCCATCAAGGGATGCATTCATAATTGAACGAATGAACATCACGGCAAATGGTAGAGTCCTCCCTGGGCAACAACCTCTGTCATTTCTGTCATTCGACTTGAGCGTTCGCGGAAAGTGGGATCAAATACCATGGAGTCCTGGACCGAAGAGTAGCTCGAGAGAACAATCGATCGTGGATTCGACTCGTTGCGGAATAATCATGCGCACGTTAAGTTGAGAGAAACAGGTATTACCTGCGTAATTAGAAAAATCGATGGACACGATCGAGAAAGACCAAGTGAAAGAATGAATTGAAAAACTTACTATCATCTACAGTATCTACTTATATTTAGTAATTACTTTTTACTTAATAATTTGAGAAATATTGATGAAATATCTCAGGAAGGAAATATTTTGTGGTTCATAATACATGATAGGTGAGTCAATAATTAACCTTAATTTTATCCTCAAGACTCAAGATGGTGTACATTAAGGTTACTTATTTATTGATTTTAATTATGTAATTTAGCAAAATAAATGTTTTTGTGCAGCGCTAAATAAAAAAAGTTCTTCCAAAGAATATAGTAAAGAAGCATAACTGAAGAGCACAAGGCAGAAGGTGAAGGAGATGCAAAAGAAGAAGAAGAAGAAGAAAGAGGAAGAGAGGAGGAAGAAAGAATGCAGAAATAGAAGGAGCGACGGTGGAGGCGATGTGTGTGGGTTCAACGCAGGGGTGTCGGGTTACCAATGAAATAGTGGTACCATTTTGTTTACATTATTGTCGGGGGTGTGCACTGGCCGGGTGTGGGTATAAAGAGGCGCAGGCGTGTCCGATGTGAGCGCGTGTGTTACGCACACCGATCGCAACACCGATGTAGCATGTCCGAGGTGAAGAATTACGCTTGCACGATCAACGCTTGCGCACCGCAAGAATTATCCCTCGGCTTTGGACTCGGCTCCGAGGGAGTAGTTCTTGATTGGACCGATCTCTGCGCGAAGATACTGTATTTTCTCAGCGTTTCGTTCCCTACGAAACCAGATGGCCGACGAGGGTACCGAGAGCTCTCCGTCTCGACTGGATGACACGTATAAAACTACATGCCGCTTTGTTTCCTCGCCGTTTTGGTGTAGATTAGGTTAACTGGATCTCGGTTGGTCTTCGTATCTTCAGATGATACTGACTTTTCGTTTTCCTCTGCGCCCAATTATCTTGTCAGCGTTCTTCGTTTGTAAAAAAATATTTAAACTTATATTTTTTATAACATTCGGTTATTTGTCATATTAAATATTTCCTTTGATGCATTCGAGCTTTTTTCTGACAATACCAGTTTTGCAGAGAAAATAGTACAAAAAATGCAAATATATATTGCTTTTAACCTTGATTTACAATATGTTCTTTACTTTTTATTTCTTGCTTTTTATCTCTTACCTTTTTTCCTCTTTGTAACCGTTTTATCGACAATCATGTTCTTGTCTCTTCTGAAGTTCGTTAACTTATCTCGAGCGACAGAAAAGAAGAAACAAGATAAAAGGCAAAAGATAACAAGTAAGAAACAAAAAGTAAATACTGCATTATAGATTATACATTATATAATATAGATTAGACTTTATATTAATTATGTTAATTGAGATAAAAATGTGAAGTAATTTAGACTTTTAAAAACTAATGACAGTATTTATAAATATTGTCGCACAATAAATATGATATATCAATAATCATATGACATCTTGTGTAAGCATATTCATTACTGGTATTTCAAGAAGTAACAACATCGAAGTACGAATTACCAGTTCGATCGTTCGCTCGGTGAAAGAACACTTCCGTCAGCGACGCAATCAGCATTGTTTTCAGATTTTTCGCGCCAGGTAATTCGTTGAATACAGTCGACATTAACCGCTGCGGGAACAGAAGCGGCACTCGTAGAAATGCAAATTCCGGGAGGAAATCCAGGGTGGTGAGATAGCATTGGGAAGAAGCGACGAGGTGATGGAGGAAAGTAAGAAGAGGTAGGGGAAAGAGAAGGAGATAGTCGCGAGGAGGTTATCTGGACAAACATGTGGTTATGCCGGGCCGAGGTTGGCCCAGGTTATGATAGGTTCGCGTGGTTGGCCCACATTAGACAGATCCACGGATCGAGATCTCGAATCGTAGAAATCCCCCTTCGTCCCCTTCTTCCTTACTGGGATGATACTCGGTTATTAGACGTTACGCGCGGCGGTACCTCACGGGGGCCTCATACTTCTTCTTCGTCTTCTTCCACGGCTTTTATGCCACGGGCTGGCGACCTCGATGGTCTCTCGACCGGCGACCTATCGATGGTATATCCCTTGCACGGACGAGGGAATCGTGCGGCAAATCGTGTAATTCTGTTCCTCAGCTTGATTCTACGATTCCCCCGTCGTGGCGCAAATCAAACGTAGAAAATCGTAGAACACTTATATACGGCGCGGAGACTGTCTTCCGGATCGAGACAGTTCTCAGGTACGAGATCAAGCATCAAAAGCTATTCCTAGTCTCGTGAGAGTATCCTTCGTCTCGGATAATCATCGACGGATCAATCATTCGGGCGATTGATGGATGTCGTACTTTGCTATGTGGATACCCTGATCGTATCGATCCTTTTTTTCAAGTCTATTAGTGTTCTTTTATATTCTAGACCGTCATCGCTTCAGACTTTTAAATCTTCAATACTGAATATTTAAGAATTATGCTTAATCTTAAAGATCGACCTGGAGAGTAAAATTTTTGTTTGCACGATTTAATTCAAATTGCTTTCATCGCTGGATATTCACCGAATGCATACGGAATTATATAGTTCATTCAGAACGGCAATAATGCGGAGAATTTCGTTGGTCCTCTGAGTCACCTACACCAAAGTCCATTGATTCGATTCTTTATTCAATCGTTGGCGGGTTTTTGCGATCCCTAGCATACCATAAGCTACCTTCTGACGATCGAGTATTCTAGTAGCCGAATAGGTGAGTTACGAACAGCCATAAAAACTCGTATAATCGGTCAACGACTAGAGAATATTATCCTTTGTGTAACGTTTTCTCTTCATAACGCGATCGAGAGTTTAAAATAAAGAAATATATAAAGTGACTCGTTTTAGAGACTAGATATTTACTAACTTAATTTATAGAATTATTTTTTATTTTATGAAGTTCAATTAATTTTTAATCTTGTTTTAAATTAGCTTTTAACTTGGGATTTAACTTTAATCTTACAATTAAAAGTTATTCAGCTTGCTCCTCAACAAGCAAGATGCTAATCGAGTCATCTCATTCTCTCTTTCTCCATTTATTTTATATTTTTATATATCATTTGTATTATTTTTGTTATCATTATTTTCTTTCCTTATACTTGTGATTTTTTTAAAAAGGTTTGTCCTAAAATATTAATAAACGTCTTTACCTATTTATTTCTTTCTGTCTTGTCTGCTTTGTCTTCTCCTTGACTCCTGAATCCAAGCGCGTCAATGTGTCCGCTCGTATAAGTGTACGTATACGCGAACCTGTGGCTGGGAGCCTCACCGTAATTACGCGGGGCGACTATTCATTAAACTGATTACACCTTATTCCCTCTGCACTCCCCCGCCCGGCCCTCGCTTCCCCGCTGTTCTTCACTCATCCACAGACGCTCCTCTCGTCGTTTGAGAAAGAAGCCGAGAAGCGCCGTTTTCGTTCTCGCTGCTAGATACAACGTGGCGGCGCTTCATCTCGCCGCGCGAGCTCAACCGTTCTTCCTAACGTGCGCCATGACTTCGTGCGTTCGTATGCGTGTTGATGCTGCTGTTTGCAGGTATTGCATACAGGCATCGCATATAGTGCTGACAGGAATGCAAACAGGCACGTTGTTAGGGCAGATTTTTGTGTTGCGCCTATCGCTCCTAAACGATTGTCTGTATGAGCAGCTATACCGAGGCTCCGCGAACCTGCTAACATTGAGATTCCCGTTGTAATTTATGTCGGTGTATGTATACGCGCGTGTTTGTAAAGTTACTGCCTCTTTCGTGGCAACGGTGAGCTTAATCGATCGGACGTGATCGTGTATCGCCGTGAGGAGTCTTGAGGCGCGATTTCGCGCTGGAGCACGGATTCCGAACTGGTTTAGAATCGCGAAGCTAAGAAGTCCAGGCCTCCAGGTTTAAAGAGGAATTACTTGTTCTATTGTTGGTGGATAAATCTACTTCAAGCCCGAGCAGAGCTTGCAGGAACGAATTATGTCATCTCTTATCTCGGCTTCCATTAATTTTTTCGTCATGCGATTTTCACGATATCGAATCAAAGAAATCTCCATATAACAAAAATTTTCAAGGGATATCCTAAAGATGTCCAAAAGACATCTCTGCGTTTTAAAGATGTTCCTAGGACGTCCCTCGAATAAAGTATATTGTATGGGTCGGAAGCGTGGTGTAAGAATATAAAGATTGCGTTAAGTTTGGACGCTTTCAACGTTTCTATTCTTATTTTATGTTTAATAAACAATAAAAATAAAATAATGATTATAAGCGCTTAAAGCGCGTAATTCCGGCAAATCAAACGTTGCCAAGGTATTTCCATTCAATCACATTTTCATTAGAAAATTGTGATCAAACTAAGGAAGTTGAGACACATAAATTAATGACTGAAGATCTTATATCAAAGTCTGACTATGAATAATTTATAAGTCAAAATAAGAAGAGGAAGGATATACAGGATATTAGAAGCATTTAGTATTTATACGGTAGATAGTACTCACCATACTGATTGTGAGTAAAAAAACCTTAGTGAACAGAGGTCGAAAGCTCAACTGTTTCTAAGATATAAATAATTTTGTATGTTGATACATAACTAACTTATTGAGTTCTACGTGTCGTATGCGATGTGAAAATTTGTCTTAGTGTTTATAAACCGTGTTTTGAATGTACTGATTCAATTTCCATACACATTTTGTAATGAAAAATTTCACCGTGAATCAGTAGGTTGATATCAACCAGCTGTCAAATTGATATTCAATATTTCTTAATGTCAAAATAATATAATTTATGAGTAAATAAAAAAACAAATAACATAAAAATAATTTGTTTTAAACGTAATTTAACGTAATTTAAAAATAAATGAATAAAATATGTGTTAATTTAATATACCATAAATATTAATTTTACTGTAAAAAATATGCTTTTACAATTTGTTTACAAACTGTATCAGTATTACCTTTCTTGTGTTTATTTTTTAAAATAATATTTGTGTTATCTTCTAACATATTCATCTCGTATTAAATTAATACATAAATTTTCTAATGGTGTAATTAATTTTTTTCTGTTATAAGTATAATGTTTCATGAAAAATAATTGTTAATTCTTTTTAATTTTTCTTTAAAATTAATTTTTTTATTACGGATTTCTACGTTTACAAATTTTGGGATGAAAATTTCGATAAAAATAGATAAAACATAAATTGTTAAAGCATCACATTTCTCAAAAGATATTGCCTTTTTTATAATTTTAATGCAATATTCACAATAAAAACTATATATATTATTTCTTGATACGAAGTATATATAATTGTTTGCTTGATATGAAGTGTTGTTAGAATCATTTCGAGAATGAATATAAAATGCAAACAGAGTGGATTTTGTATGAGTGGAAACACTTTATATTCTTATACCGCAACGTGGTCGGAAGTGATACGCGAATTATACACGAGCGTGTTCACGCGATCCGTCGACTGATTCATCATAGATATCGCGTCTGATCGTGAGCCGGATATCTGTCAACTACGCGTTATCGATAACGGCGCATTTGCGGGTGCGATACGCGGGCGTTGCCATTATTATGACGACGTTACGATATTGCCCTGCGTGAATAGATAGATAGTCGGGGACTCCGGTGGAAATATTCACGTGCGTTGATTTCCTCAACGGATTATACGTATTATCGCGTACGACTGTAGAGATGGTACACGCACACGTGTGCGCAAGCACGCTTCCTCTCGCTGTCCTAGAAGATATACTCGCCGCCATTAACATTATTATGTGCGCCCGGACTCGTCAGTGGGGATAAGTGAACGCGCACGGCTTATTAAATTGCCGGTGTAACATTACGATTTACAGGGCAATAAGAGAGTTATCTAACCGGCGAGATGGGAATCGTGTGGATGGGGCTTGCAACGCGAGCGTATATTATACACGCGCGTTAATGCCGCGTCGCGACAGTTTTCCGCTACGCGACGTTTTCCACGAGGCGGGATGAGTTAATATTTTTCCTCCCCTTTTTTCTTTTCTTGTCCCTTTTTCCTCTACTGAACAATTATACGTGAATTTTACGGCGGGGATTTACGCTGCACGATATTAAACGTGAGATCGGCGAGATCGCTCGGTCGCGACGCGATAAATCGGAATCGCGTGCCACCCAAAAACGCGAAGATCCACGAGATGCTAAGCTGGACGCTTTATCTTTATCTTTGAGTCTGATTAATAGATATAAGAGTTGAAATCGCGGTCAAGCATGAATTCACCGAGAAATTATCTTGGTTAATACAATTTTATTTTATTTTTAATAGAAAAATAAAGTGAGTAGCCGATATACAAAAACAGCATATGTCGAAAAATAATTTAAAAAATTATGTATTGCAAATCTTGCAGGTTTCTTTAGTTTCTTGGTCACGAATTGAATGTTTAAAAATGTGTAGAAACAGTTACAAACTTGATAAAATCATATACCTAATGATGATGCTGGGGCGTCAAGGAATGACCGAATTAATTACAAGTTGGGTCGATCCTAGATAGATTTTATGTTCATTTCATTTTTGTAAAAATTTAATTAAATTACAATTAAAAAATTTTTTTTATTCTATAATGTTTTTCTTTTAACAGAAACAAAATTGCGAGAACGTCAGTATTTTGGACATCCGGATCGGCTCGCAACTGGGCGAAGATGCGTTTTCGAGGGGCGCGCCGAAACGCCACGCGAAGTAAAGTCCTAACGCGCGACGTGGCTGCGGGTAGAAGCAACGGGGAGAAAAGAAAGGGAAGTAAAATAAAAGGCTATGAGGATTCCGTGGGGCCGTAGGGCCCCGGAGGTTGTAGTGACTGCGCGAGAGAGTTGCTCGTCTAAAAGGAGTCCTAGGCAGGTTATCGCTCGGCAGAGGCTCAACAACGTAGCAATTATCAGCCATTCCTCGCAAATAGCTGATGGTTAGTGATAATTATCTGCCAAGAACGCCACGCCATTGGGCCAGCCACGGTCGATCTATATACCGGGTGCCTAGAGCGAAACATTCGACGCGGTCCTCGTCTCCTTTCTTTCCCGTATTCCTTCTCTTTCCTCTTCTTGTCTTCCTCTTCCTTTCTCTTGATCTCCTTCTTTCTCTTTTTTTTCTATCTCTTTTGCTCCAACTTGGCTGTTTCTCCTTTTCTCTCGTCTCCGTCTCGACCGTCTCATTTGAAATTGGTAGTAACGTTATGATAATTCCCGTTCTTCGACCGTGGATAAGATCGTTCCGTGGAATTCGTATTTCTTTCGAATCGCATCGTCGATCCGAATCCCAACATTATCCGACATATTCGTATAATTTCCGTGTCTCCTTAACAAATAATTATAAATATCGAATATAAATTCATTCGCGGTTATCATTAATGAATATAAACTTGCAAGGATTTTCTGCCACGCTGTTGTTTGAGCATTTCTATTTTTGTTATTATGTTAACTTATCGGTTATAACTATGTTAGGATCCATTCATTTGGATCGGAATGAAGCATAGCAAGAAAAAGAGGAGAAGTACGTTTGCATCCGCATCTGACGCCGCGGTGGAATCATCGAATAAAACGGGACACCCGGTCGTTGCCACGGCAAATAAACGACGAATATGTGCGGGCAACAGTGTGTTAAGTACTGATATTAGGGTAATAAGCGTGCAAAGAGAGCTCTCGGCCTATCGGCGTCGAGATGCACCGTGGAAGTAGGAGCGCGCCTCCACCTACGGCTGAAATTTTCTTTTCTTCTTTCTTCTTTCCTTTCTTTCTTCTTTCTTTATCTCTTTTATTTCCTCCCTTTTTCATCCTGCCTCATCGACCCTCCTCGAACTGCGCTTATGCACGAATGGATCTCTCTCGTATCTCGAGCTCGCGCAGCTTTCGCGAGATCGCAAAGGGGGAAATTCTCCGAGAATGCGCGCGTTTAACGGAGGGTAAAGATCGACGAATGGCAGAGTAGCCGGATACGAGTTATGCGCGCTCGATAATTCGCGCTAGGATGTGGGAACCTCTCGACGGCGTAATTCCGCACTCCGGAATTGCCGAGGAGTCACCCCTAGGTGCACGAACAAGATATCAATAATAAAATTAACACATTTTTTTGTCATGTTAAAACAGCATAAATTTGTATTAAAATGTATCTCTTATGTCCATTTCTACCAATGTAGATGAAGTTAATCGCGGTTTTACTTACTCTTTATCTTTTTCTAATTCTTAGAACTAGAAAAAGATATAATCGAATAAGTGTGTTAAAGAGAATTAAAGTTAATCTACATTGGTAGAAATGGATGTTAATAACATAGATAAAGGGAATCTCTCAAAGAAGTGACTCGGTATCAGATTGCTTCTCGCCCTGGTAAAGTAAATTGCAATATTCATGAAACGTTGGCATTTAATGATGTATCAAGACACAGAGATAACGCAAACCGCGTAGCTTTTTTGTAGAATACAAATTATTAATTAATAAAGTTGAATTATTCAGCGCATGCAATATTTTATATGATAATAAAAATAGTATACTAATTTCAATTTTAACATATATATTTTGTTCGCGCTATAGTGGTCAATAAATATGCTTGGCTTACACGGTAATACCGGTCTGAGTTTCATATGTGAATATGGCCTTAAAGTTTCGAGGTGCTCTCGGTCCAGCGGCCTCGCTTCGCGCTGAAGAAGGCGTAGATAGCATCTGAGCGGCCAAATTGTTTCGGATTGTTGGTTAATTGGGTGGTCGTTTTGGTCCTATATATCTCGCGCGAGAGGCGAAGGCCGCACGAATGGAACTGGAAAAGGAGAAGATAAAAAGAGAAGCCAGAAGAGAGGAGCAAAGGAACAAGATAAAGGAAGAGAGATAGATAGAATGAGAGAGGGAGAGAAGGAACGGGGCGCGGGTGGTTACCACGCTGATGCCGTCTGCAAATGCTGCCTCCAGCCTCGCCCACCAACCCCGTGTCTAACCAATAATCGAAGCTCGATAGCGTTGCAACCTCGCGTTATCCAATCGTGGACCCCGTTGCCACGCAATTGACAAGCACGTTCCCGGCGTTCGGGAGAGTCCCCCGGGTGTGCCCGAATATGTGTGCGTTCCTCGCGGCGTAAACCGCCAAACTGACACTCTCGCGCCGGTTTGTAAAAATGGAAATGACACCCGCGGTACATATAAATCTTCAGTAAACACCACCATTTGTTGTGCCGATGTAAAAAATGACGCCGACTAACGACGAGTCGCACTTTTGTCAAAAGTGGTTTTCATCTCGTTGGCCGAACTATATCGGCTATTTTAAGCTAATATATCTTGGTTCTACATTAGTCACAAGTCGAACGCAAACTTGTTACGAAATTTTAAAAATTGATGCTTTAGATCAAGCCTGTCCAATTTAAGCTCCGAAGCCAAACGCAAAGCCATCGATGCCAAAAAATTTAATGTGAGTAAAATTTCGGGGACTGTAAAGTGTTGATAAGCGTCTCTCAGATGCGTATCGACACTTTACAGTCGCCGAAATCTTACTCACATTAAATTTTTTGGCGTCAATGGCTTTGCGTTTTGATTTCGGAGTTCAAATTGGACAGGCCTGCTTTAGATTGACTGTCTGTAACAAGCTTGCGATCGACTTGCGACTAATGAACAATGTTAAACGCTCATCAAACTTAATTTCTCATAACTTTCATAAAAAAACAAACATATTGTAAATAATTTTTTAAATCAAAACACTAAACATTTAAGAAACTAACAATATTAAGAAAATGTATATTTCTTTAAGCATTAAAAAGAAAAGTCGGATATGCCATAATAAAATGGCGTTTAAAGGTTAATATCACGCCCCGCTACGATCGATAGTACCTATAGTAGAACCGCTTAGTAGTAGACTAATCCGATATCTTTAGAATATCTTCAGGATATATCTATGACGTTTCGTTACATCGATTAGCAATCGAGCGCGAAGGAAAGATGTTATTATCGATAATAAAATGATACTCGAGTTTCACGTCCTAGAATGTAGCTTTCATTAAACGACTGGAATTAAATATTAATCGCGTAAAGATTGCATTTACAGTCAGTCATTCCGCAATCGTTCCTGGAGCTGCGCGTGTCAGCTCAGAGCGGCTTGCCGTTTGGAATTTAACAACTCGCAACAAACACCTGTGCAATTAGAGCTTGGCGATTAAGAACTCGCGGCGCCGGTATCAAGACGTATCGGGCGATCAATGTAATTACCGCGGAAATGTTGCCCCGATATGTAGCTATCGCTTCGCGCGATCGCCACTCTCGTATCGGCCGACATGTATTAAATATCCACAAAATCGCGCTATCACGCCGCGGCGATCGCAGTTTTCGCGGGGAGGGTTGAACGGCCCCGTTAATCGACCCAGAAGCGCATTTCCCTCGACTCGACCAACGAGGGGGACGGGGAAAGTAATACATACGGCGCTCCCAGCCTTTGTAACACTCGAATGCACTTGTAATTTCCTGTAAAAAGAAAAGCTCAAAGTAGCAAGGAATTCATCGCTCCAGAATTGCAGATTACACGCCGACTGGCCGGCTGCAGCCGACCATCTTACGTTATACTGGATCGCGGGCGCGGAAGATTAAGCGCGTCAGGTCGCGAAGCCGCGCGATACGAGGCGCGGTCTCACCTCTCGCGCTTAATATACGCGCGTCGATACGTTTTATTGGTGATCAGTCCGTTAATTGCGCCCGTGTCGGTGATTTTTCTCGAACTTGCGTGCGCATCGTTTAACAGCAAAAAGAAACAGCACGCGAAACGACCGCTATAACGCTTATCCGCGACTTCCTGATCCCGATTCGTTTGCGCGATTTAACTCTAATTGTGAAAGCGACAGATATGTATCGCGAGTCCCGCAATGGAGCGTCGCCGCGTCGCGACGAGTCTCTTGTTGACACGTGCGCGACAAGGATGATTCGTAGATAGAATCGTGGATTAAATCGCGAACGCACCGATTAATCCGCCGGCAAATGTAATGTTCGCTAGGACGCGATTGTTTTATTTGTGCGAGGGTCTCTCGTCACGCGTCATTGAACGCGCGGCGACGTATTATTTAACAGTACCCAGCTGCGTACGCGGCGCGCACACCGACCTGCAATCAATTTATACCGACCTAATTGCCGTTAAATAATGAATCGAGGCCCACAGTTGCGAGCGTTATTAATGGCACGATTACCGGTATTCTATATAATTTCCGGAATCCGCTCGCACCGTACGTTGTGTTCTTGTTCGCTACTTTCCGCGAGTTTCGTCTACGTTAAAAATCAACTTCGTTTTTCTCAGTTCCGTGTGATTTTATTTCGATTACATAAAAAAAAAAGAAAACAATTTTGCTGGAGTATCTAACAATTTAGCTAAATACAGATCTGAAAACAATTTTGTTGAACTATCAAAATAATTATGTAGGAGCTTCAGCATGATAAGCAACGTTGTAAAGAATTTTAATAATCTAGCTACCATCTTGAGCGTCTAATATAATTATTTTAATAGTTCTAACAAAATAGTTTCTAACAAAATTATTTTTAAATCTAGTTCAATTTTTAGGTAGGGGAGATTGGGATTTATTGCACAAAAGGTAAGTTGACATTGTATCCCATTTATGTATTTATGACGAAAGAAACAATGGAAAGGTTACCTCAAAATCTTGTGTTAAATTGATACAAAAAGGGTAGACCATTTGGGATATACAGTTGGAGAAATTGCGTAGTTTATTTAGAAAGTCTAATGCCGAAATTGTGAAAACTGTGCCAACGAGTCAGGGGACCCTTTACTTCAACAAAACTGTTCTTTCCATGTAGTGACGTACTTTATGAAAATTCTATGGATATTTTTCAATATGTTTCTAACTTCGACTTTGGAAGATTTTTGTACTTGATTATATTTAAAAAATTATGTGTTAGAAAAATATTATTTATCATAAATATTGATAAAATTATACTATTTCTATAATATTGTTGCTTGAAGTACTTGTTTTATTTTAGAAAATTTCAACCACTCTACCATAGTCTGCGAATACGATTATATGGATCGCGATGTGACGTATCTGCGCACGGCACAATCCGCGGAACATCGATCGATAAGTCGCGATCGAAAGTATACGATACGCTCACTGGTGCGCGCACGCACGCAAGCACGCAAGCACGCAGAAAAATAAAAGTACGTAATTATCGTGGCGAACGCGTTCGAAAGCGACGTGCGTAGCAGATAAAACGCATTTAAGAGTGATCGATAAAATCGATCGCGAGTTAACTCGCGTATCTCCAATCGGCTCGACTCATTCGATTCCTCTGCCCCACGGCAGTTTCGAATGCACCCCGTTTTTTTACGTTTCGGAGGGCGCGCCGTCGTCAAAATCGCGCCGCAGAAAGAAAGAACGAAAGAGACACGGACAATCATTATCGTTCGGGGCAGATCGATGGGCGTAAGGCGGAGAGCCGATAATTTATAACAGCTTGTCTTACACGTGTCCACCGGTGTAACGGCGAGATAACGAGGCGACTCGCCGTAATTGTCCTTTGTCTAATTACAGTCGCCGAGTCGGCTGACTAATTGTTTCATCGAGCGAAAATAATGGGTCGGCGTCACGCGCGATGCAACATCCCGGCTGGTTAAGCGGCACCCACAACGTCGTTTCTCCTGCGAAATATCCCTTTCGAAATATATTCTGAAAAGTCTACATACCTGAAAGAATTACACACTTGTGATAAAATATTGGGTTGTCAAAAGTTTTTCAATCTCTCAAAAACGATATTATTATGAGTTTATTCATATTGAAGTTTTTTACAATATTGTGTCGAACTTGTAAGATTGTTAACATTTAAATGTTAAGATGACACATGGTACTATCGAAAGAAGCGTGTTTAAAAAAGATTGATTTTTGTTAAAAATATGTGTAAAAATAAAAGAAATAGTGTTTCTTGTAGATTTTGTTGCGCCATTACTAGAAGAAAGGCCTGTTTATGAAAGTTGTGCGTGTATGTGTGTGCGCCATCAAGGAAACTTGTAAAAGTTGAAGATGAAGGAACAGTAATATTCATTTCTACCAGTGTCAATTAATTTTAATCTTGGTCTAATTTACTTTTTATTTTCTTCTAATGCTTAGAACTAGAAAAAGATAAAAAGTAAGTTAAACCGAGATTAAAGTTAATCTACATTGGTAGATATGGATACAAGCCGACCAATCGGGGCAAAGTGATTCAAGCGATTTAGCAAGTGTTGAGTAAATCAAGGCAGCTTGTCGTGAGTTCTTTAAGGACTCCAAATGGTATACCGACACCAAATCCGGTAGCTAGTACACCAGGTGGCAAATGATTATTAAATACAGTAGTCCTTATTTGAGGAATCATTATTCTGAATAAATTATTTATAAAAGCCGGTTTTTAAAGAATGATTTAGCACTTTTTTGACAACTCAATATATTAGGCTAAAACGAAGTGTATACGACGGTATTTTTTACTATTAAAGACATTTTAAAAGGAAGTTTCGTAAGATACGTTGGAGAGTGGAATTAAACAAAACTTGATGTTTCATGTAAGAACGATTTTGCTGAAATATGAAAAAATTTAACTAGCTATATATAATCTGAAAATAATTTTATTAGCCTACCAAAGTAATTACCGTAGGGCGCCTAAGCATAATGAGCAATGCTACAAAAAGTTTTGCAGCATTCTAGCAACCAGCTTGAGCGTCTTATATAAATTATTTTGATAATTCCAACAAAATTATTTTCAGATCTGTAGCTAGTTAAATTTTTAAATGTGGTTCATCAAAACTATCTTTTCCGTATGACGTTTATCGAATATCATGTTGCAAAACATCGCGATGTTTCTTCATTCCCGATGGAAATATGGATTTTCTCTCGTATTTGCGAAAGGACGAGCGCTTTTTACGAGCGACAACCGCGAGAGAACGGCGACGCTCTGCGGCTGGAATTGTTGACTCAACCATCGAGCGCGATTTTAGCGGACGCAACTGCCTCGGAGACGGTTGAGTGTTCGGAGTTACGAGCGGGCGTCTCCTGTCTCTCGTTCCTGCCCTTACACCTACCATCTCCATTCGTCTTCCTCTTCGCCTCCTTTCCCGTTCGTTCAATTTCACCGCGTCGTCTTTCTCGCGCGGCTCTCGCCGTATCGATCTCTCACACGCACCCGCTGGTCCCTCGCTACATCGATCTCTCACTCCGACTCTCTCCCTCGTCCTCGACGGCCACTTTTTTTCGACCCCACCTTCTCCGTTTCGCTCCGGCTCCCTCTCTTTCTGGTAGTCATTACCTCCTTATTACTAGTTATCTCGTTACGTGCTATCCGTTCGCTCGGCGGTCGATCCTCTTACGGGCCAATCGGATGCACGCAAGCGTGCTGACGCGAACTTTTTAGCGCAGCGAGTTACGTTAATCGCGCGCGAAAGCCGGCGTTCTTGAGGGTATTTGGTTTACTCCTAATACGGCAGGTGGTCGTGAGAAAGAGAGATTTCTTTGCCTTATTTAATAATTGCAACGTTGTTTCAGAGCTATTTGCACGTTCAAAGCATTGTGCGTGACACAAGAGATATAATCGTCGCGTTTTAAAAGTTCGGAGTAATTTACATGTTTTTTTACACAAACTTTTTCTATTTTCATGCTTAATGAACGAAAAGGATACAAGAGAGACTATAAAGAATTTTAATTTGAACAATATTAAATTATTGTGTTTATTTCTAATAAATCACATTCCATTTTTAGTAAGATTTTAATAAATCACATTCTTGAATTGGACCCCAGCTCGGAAATCGTGATCGTTATCTTGCTTTTCCAACTTGTCTATGTGTAGTTTATAAATAGCTAATTAATTACTGCCATTTGTATTATATACTTCCTCGAAACGACTCTCGATTTTACGCCCACCCTCACACATTTCACTTCTTTCTATACTGGTGAAACACGATCTCTTTCACCGAATGAAAAAATCGTTATCGATATACTTATCTCGGACTGGTCGATGAATTAGATCGATAGACTCGTAGCTGTTGGAGCCACAACATATCATATTGGAATGCACCTGTAATATCTACGTTTCCCGGTTGGGAACCTCTTTATCCCTTGCGCACACATACGCACGTGCACGTATATATACACGCGCGTATACATATAAACACGTAGAGTAAACCGCGGAGCGAGTACGGCCGTCAGTGATAATGTTGATGAATCGGCTCGCTTACAACCCGTCTGCGTATCTGGATTTACACACCGTGTGTGTACCGAGCATAGGCGGACTATAGGTATAGCGAGGTATTAATGCTCACCGCGGATCGTGCGTGACCATGGTGTTGGTAGCACGCGTGTACACACGATTTCTCTCTCTCTCTCTCTCTCTCTCTCTCTCTCTCTCTCTCTCTCTCTCTCTCTCTCTCAGTTGAGCCATACGAAGCTCGCGCGAGCAAATTCGATGCGGACTGAGGCTTGGGCTAAGGCCGCTTTCACGCTGATCACGATGGCAGCACAATTGAGCTACTAATGGAGAAATATGATCTCAGGGAGGATTTTTATACGCAATTGTGAGCGATCGTCTGCGTTAAAGGAACATGGAAGGAACGATTTTAATGAAATATCTAAAAAATTTATACTTGAAAAAGTCTTGTTGCATTAATTGGAATTCTGATAGATTCAATCAAAGATACCAATTAGACACTTATAGTTAAATCTGTCAAACATTTTAGATGAGGTACCAAGAAATTCAATTATAATAATTAGAATTCTGATTCATATGATCAGAATTCATTTTGTTTGTACTTTTTATTGTTGGTACAATCAGAACATTTTTTTCAGCGTATTTAGGTAGATACAGATATGAAAATAATTTTGTTATCTACCATTAAAATAATTATTTAAGAAATTCAAGCATGACAATCAATGCTGCAAATAAAAAGTTTTGAAATTCTAGTAACCGGTTTGAGCATCCTATATAATTATTTTGATAGTCCAATAAAATTATTTATAGATTTGTATCCAGCTAAATTTTTAGATACTTCAGCAAATTCATTTCTTCCGTGAAGATATCGATTCTTGATTTGAATAAAGAAAGAAAAAATATACAAATTTAAAACTCATAAATTCTACATCTCAAGGAAGCGTTGACAAAAGAATATATAATCACTGTTGTAACATTTACGATTATTTGTCGGTGATTATCAAGTGAGAGATATATGGTTTTCAGGATGTATAAAATAAATTATCGAACCGATGCGAAAAAAAAACCATTGGTTTGAATTATTGAAGATGTTTCTCCATTTGTAGTATGTGTGCGTTATCGCTGCGAGTCGGTGTGAAACGGGCCTAAGGCGTCTCCGCGCGCACGTTCCCGCTCGCGTACATGCGTGGCTCCTTGCGTCCGCGCGAGCGTGTAGATGACCGGTGAGCGATCACTTTCCTCTCCACCCACTCGAGGCCTGACAACATAATCATTGGTTTAACTTCCACTAAACCGTAGTTAAGCGGGCATTGCGGTTGGAGTACCTAAAATGTGTGTTTAACGGGCACGGACCTGTCCGTCGCTACCCCTCAGCCTCGTGTTCGTCCTCCTGCGCGCCGCATTATGCGAATCGGCGGTTTCTCTCGACACTCGATCGCGGGATAAGTTATCGGATAAGTGGCTCGCTTAAGGTGGATCACGGTCGCCTATAGTAGATCCAGTTTGATTGTTCCTACGCATCTTTTGTATAAGCTATTTACATTTTTAGAGGAATAAATTTGAATGAAAGAGACTTCGATATCCATCCGCAATTATTTTATGACAAACATGTATTCTTTTTTTATCTTCTTTCAGATTCTTTGTTTTCTTTTAGTGACATATATCGCAAAGTACAAGCAATATTTTCTTGAGTAACGAGAAAGTATTTTGAAATTCGTCACTTAATTATGTCTAATGCGTGATATTTCAATGAGCGAGTCTGATGTCGATTGTAAGTATTATAACCGTTCACAATAAATTTTCGTTAAGAAATATAAGCGTGACTTTATATAATAATTTTTCAGACATTAAATCTCTTTCTGCAAAGAGAGAAGCAGATATGGCAGATCTTACAAACACACATGAATTTTTTCAAAGAATTTTTCTATCATTGAGAGACGAATCGAGAAAATTCACGGAAAAATCGGAAAAAACGGTTTTTTCCCGATATTTTAAAATTATAGATGTGACAGTGAAACTCTAAATTATTTTAAAGTGTAAATAAAAGTATAAACTAGTATAACTCTAAAGAATTTTTTAAAACTATACGGAAAGAACTACACGGAAAAAGGTTGTACTGAAGTATCTAAAAATTTAGCTAATTGCAGGTCTGAAAATAATTTTATTAGAATATCGAAATAATTATGTAGGCTGCTCAAAATTGATTGCTAGAATGTCAAACTTTTTTGCAGCATTGTTCGTCATTTTAGTTTCCTACATAATTATTTTGATAGTCCAACAAAATTATTTTCAGATCTCTAAGACTATATAGCAGATCTTCAAGGGATCATTTTGAAGAACATCTTAAGAACGTTCCAATATCCTAAGAAAGTTCCCAGAAAGATCTTTGGGATAAAGTATGCTGTATAGGTATCTATCTAAATTTTTAGATTCTTTCATAAAATTATTCTTTCCATGTACCTACAACAGTTTCAAAAACTGTATATACATCAGATAAAATAAAACTGAAGGAAGTAAAATTAAAATCAGCCTTGTCTTCTAACTATGGCAGTATTTCTTCATTAAATTGTTATACTCGACATTTGGAACGTGTGTAGACGTTGCAATGTTTTTCTGGAGGGTCCTCCAAGTGAGTTTTCGTAACAACCGTCGATGAAAGTAGTACGAATGACCAGAAGATTGTCACGAAGAAAGTCAGACCGGAACTCACGATTGAAAGTTCTACGTAAGGATAATGTTGTTGTAAACGTGAGAGGAATGTATTTAATATACAGAATACGTAGAATACATAGAAGCCCGTAAAAATGAAAAATGGGAACGGGGTGGAGGGGTGGAGTGAAGAGGGATGACCAGAGCAGGAGGTCCATGAAAGCAACACCAGTAAATTACACGACGTTACGAGGAAATTGATCGTCTAATTATGCCAGAATACTGGCGGTAGCTAAACAACCAATTTGTTCGCCGATCAATGTTCGGCTGATGTTCTTCGATTAGGATTCAGGCTGCGTCGCGACGTGCCCAATTTCGTCAGGCTCATGTATCCCCTCCTCTCACCGCGCACCACCCGGCGTGTACGCATGCGGTCTTTACGCTGCCGATAATGATGCCTGGTGCCAAAAACCAACTGTTAAATATTAATGGACCGATTAGATTAATAAAAGTCCGCCGTGAGTCGACTCCGCGACATCTATGTGCGCGCTTGCTTTCTCCGTCGTAGCGTCTCATAAATAAAACATATAGCTAATTCGCACGTGGTCCGATACTTTCGGAACCCGTCAGTACATTGATGTAGCGACAGATTTACCTATTAGTGACATACACGTAGTTTTTAATTTGTCTCAATTGCAGGTTAAAGAGATAATCGATAAGTCCGGACTTGAAACATCGTTCCACGGAATCTAGGACATTGTCCTGCAGCAAATATCAACAATAATATAATTGTTAGTTATAATTTCCCACTCAATAATATAATTGTAATATAACACATGTTGTACGTATAACAATTATGTTGTTGAGTAGGAAATTATAATAGTTATGTTACTATTAATTGATGCTTGCTAGGTTGTAAAAAATATAGATGCGGTTTTAATACCATACGGTGTTTATATGTATAATTCTTTTTAAATATATAAAAACTAATATTATAATAAATATAGATATGTAAAAACCAACATTATATCATTGCGGAGACCGCTGTAGATTTAACACCACGATTTATAACTTCATAGTGTTGAATCCACACCTATGTTATTTTTAAGGAAACTTTTGAAGGCCAGAAAATGATTATTTTATATGATGCCTCGAATGTATTTATTTAAAATATATAAAAACAAATTATAGAAGACAAGTAATATTGAAATGTACTATAAAATCCTTGAGAAAGATTACATACATATATGTTCAAGAAAAACTGAATGTACTCATACATGCCAATCTCTATCAAGAGGTCAAAGTGAACTCAGAGAAACATCAGCTAACAGTAATTTAACTGTTAGTTACAATTTCCTATTAAATTATTAAATTATAATTAAAAACTCGATCTTGGAGTAATTAAATCTCTATATCATGTTGGTATTTACATCAACAACAACACATATTGAGAATTTTATTTAACACCGATGGTATTAAATTTGACTCCATTTTTTAAGAGTGTTTACAGTATTTGAATAATAAAATATGCATAATACGAATTCGATACATTTAACGAAATTAATGAGTTTTTATTTATGCCGCATCTAGACCGTCGAACACTTGATAGGCGCGGATTGCGGTCAGATTTGCGAATTGGAATTGAGAACCGCGAGATTACACGCGTGCGTGTGCACGTTCGTGGACACAACCAATAATTGCGGAAACCGCTTGAGTCCAATCGATACGTATGTACGGAATGCTATTGAATGATCTCGCGGTATACCGCGAAATAATCTTGCCCGATGTCGCGTGCACACGAACGCACGTATGTACACGCGATTCGACGTCCGTTCGTGTATTAAGCTCCTTGGTAAGTCGCACGGGTTCACGGATATATACGTGTGCGCACCGCAGGTTACTCTAAAGCGGTGCCTGGGGCCTGATAGAGCCGTCATGCGCCTCCATGTAATCAGTGGCTCTCAATTGATGCAATATCCACAAATTATTTTTTGTTTTCCTTCCAATTTCCGAATAAAAACATAAGAAAATATATCGATGGAAAAAGCATAACAAAAAAGAGATTATTTCAAACTAAAAGTTGTTGTAGTTAATTATACGTTGCGAGAGATGAGCGACGAAAGAGAGACAAACGCAAAGATAAAAGTATAATGATAAAAAATAATATCTAAACATTTAAATATAACGGACAAGTGAGAGCAATTCTAAGACAGAGAAAGAGAGACATAAAAAAATAAGTAAAAAGATCTTGTATGTATTAATATGGAAGCACACACGATTATTCAATATATTTTAATCTTTCTTGCAAGTCTAAGAATATTTTATAAATAAATTATTTTCAGTGTTTCAATTAAAAAAGTCTTTCTTAAAAGTATAAGAAAATTTTGCATAAATTATTTACAGTGTTTTAATTAAAATTTGCAAGAAAGATTAAAATGTATTCAACAATTATATACTTCCATTAATAATATATAAAGATATTTTATTTACACTTTTATTTAACACTTTTTACAGTTATTTTATTACACTTTTAATAAGCATCTTAAGATACTTATTAAGCATCATTAGTAAATTATCGATCAATTTATGATATTACTATTCCAGTTTCAATTTATGACTGCGTTTCAAGTCTGATAGTAATTGGTGCATATTAGTTTATAGAACTGGAAAATGTATTTAAAATTTAAATAGGAAATATATTATGTAGGCACCAAAACATTCGATTGTACTCGACATTTTTCTACTTATTTGTGCTAAGAATATTTTAATGATACATGGAAGATTTTATCTGCAGTATGCGGAAGAAATTTTTAAAGGATTTAGTTTAACAAACGTTACAAAGCGGTCGTTTAATTCTTCTTATTGCGAGCACTACGAATAAAGCAAAACGCGATTATGAAATTAGGATTCAATATCGTAGTGCTTTTGCGAGATAATTCGTGCGCGCGCGGTATCTTCACCGAAGCGTGATAATGCAACACGCGCAAAATTTCCGCACGTGTACCTTTCGTGCGGATATATGTATTTGCAACTACTTATCGCCGTATTATCTCGCACAGGCATTTCTTTCCATTCCTTTCCACTCTTCGCGGGTTCTCAGTCGTGAGGTCGGATCCCTTTTCTTACCGAATTCCAGGATCCGACAGGTGGAGAACTTTATTAAAGCTCGATCGGCCATCGAGATATCGGATTCTTTGAAATGAGAGAAAGAGAAAGAGAGAGATAGAGAGAGCGAGAAAACATTCGGTCGGCTAATACCATGGAGATGTAACACGGATAATCCCGCTTTATTAATTAGCCGCTCTAATCTTCCTGGAACTTGTTCCATGATAACGAGTCGACGACATATCACGTTTCTCGTACATATATCTGTGAAATAATCGGTCGCCAGCTCCTCGACTGTTGCGTGCTCTTTCATGCGAATATATGTGGCGAAGCGTGTATAAATGTCTCGAAAACGCACGAAAAACAATCTAGAATGTGATGTTCCTGTGACTTAAGTGGACGCGTGCATAAAATCAAGGTGCTTATTACATCGTACGGTTATTTTGCCACGATATGGATGTAGATAGGCACAATCAGTGGCGAATTTACACATTTTTTCCCTAGGCCCTGTACTTCTTGGCGCTCCTTTCAGACAAATGAACAATAAAAAAAAGGTATCAAAAGGTATCACTTTTTCATCAAAACATCAAGATTTTATTTTTGAGCGCCAAAGTACTACTTCAAGGTGCCATATTGGCAAAAATGCGTCATACAAAATATTTATTACTTAGGATACTATTAATAAAAATGTGGCGACATTGCATAATGATTCGAAGAAAATGATAGAAAATATTAGTTTTGTTTAGAAAACAGTATTTGGTTACAAAATTAACAAAAAAATAAAACATTTTAAAATGTATGCAAATGAATGTATATACATTTATATAACTTTTGCATATAAGCTGCTCAGTACTAAAAATCTCAGTACTAAAAATAGTACACGTAATATATAAACTATAAATTAACAGTAGAACTACAATCGATTATCAAATAATTATTTTGATATGAAAACCTCAAAAAAGAGGTCGTGAGTCAATCAATATCTATCAATACCTATAGAGGGCCATATTAACAAAATGCCATGTTATTGCTTAAATTTTCATAACTCAAAATATATACAGTCAAGTAATATGCTTAAATAGCAAATAACACACTCAAAAATACGTATATTCATGTGATAATATGTTCAAGTTTAAAAAAATGAGAAAGTAGGTGTAATTAAATGCTAAAATATACCTCAGAAACATTTCGAAATATTTGAAAGTAAAAATGCGTTATAAAATAAGTACTAGTTATTGAGTATTGGTAATATTAGCGTCAGATGTAACGGCGAGTTACTGAACTAATAATTTCATAAGTAATCATTAGGATTCGCTATATAATAGAGGAGATATTAAGGGAAACCATAATACCACCTTCTCCTCTACATCTATACTGCTTAACTTATAACTTTTAATTATTTAAAAGTTATAAGGTAAATGTCTCAATGATGAAACTAATAAAAAGATATGATCAGTTTTATATATTATTAATTTATTATTAATTAGTAATATGACAAAAGTGAATATTCACATAAAACTTTGTTTTGTCGGTAATTGAAAAATATTATCATATAAATCTAAAAAAAAGTACTTATAGGTTCATTGTGATATTTCATATCATATTGATTGTATCAGTAATTAAATTTCTAATAAAATAAATTTTTTAAATTTTCTATTTCCTACAATAACAAACAAGATTAATTGTTTAGGTAAATACAGTACAATATTTTTAAAATTGAAATTGTAGACACTATGTCTTAATCAAGATAAAAGATAAGTGAAAATATGACTGTTCCAGCGAAATTTGAAGGAAACAATGTTTTTCGTATTATAATTCACAATTAAAATTATATGTTTCTGTTACTTATTTTGATACAAAATATTTAACTTCTTTTTGGTTTGCTGCATTATTACAGATATCTTAATAATTACAAATATATTGTTGATTTTTTAAATCACTATACACATTCAGTTATTGAAATACATTTACCTTAAAATGTAAAACTTATCTTATATACAATCTCATACAGCATAGATCATTTCAACAATATTATAGTAATATTGCAGCAATATTCACTTCTATGCTCTATGGGACATTATAAAATAATTTTTTCTCATTACTTGTACTTATATATATGTAAATATAATCTCCAATATATGCATACGCGCGCGCATGCGTATGCGTACGCATACAATATATAGGAGCTGAGTACCGAACACTTTTATCCGTGTTCCAGCAGTTTACAGTGGCCCCTTTTACAAGTAATCCCATTGATATATCAATCACCGCGAATGGAAGCGGGCGCGCGCGCTCAATCGAGGCCCCAGTCGTCATTAAAATTCATTTGCCGCCGATTCACGGTCACGCTCCTCTCGCTTCTTCGTCCTAATCATCTCAACGCGGCGGAATCGGCCGTTCTCCACGTCGTCGTCGCCGCGGCCACCGCCGCCGCCGACGACGAAGAAGAGGTGCCGATGATCTCGGTGGCCGATTGTCGTAGCTGTTCGTTCAAGCATCGTAGACCCGCGCATCGGGTTCACAATACCGGGCATCGCGAATGATTAATGACGCGCGGGCAGTTCGGGGCCGCGTTAATGAAGCGATGACTCGGCCGACTCGTTAACCATCGTTAACCAGCGCGCCCTTCGGCGCGAGCGTGCCGATCGCCGTGACGTAACGATATACTATTGCGAGAAATAAGACGACTTCACCTTGACGCGCGTGTGAATAAGCGCGCGGGTTACGCCGCTGCATTACGCGCGGATGCTCATCAGACAGGATGTAGATATGATAAAAATTGAAATTAAGGAGCTTATTTTATTTTTGATACTTCTTATAAAGCTTAAATCGCTCTTTATAAAAGAAGAGATTTAAGTTTTAGTCTTTGTGTAAGAGTTAAGTGGCCGGAGGTGAGGGGCATCTATTTACGCCCTTGGTACAGGATAATGTGGGACACATGGGGGAGGAAACCGAAGGATGCAGTGTCGAACGGATATGCACCATGCGGGTACTTTTAAATTCACCATCGGTAACGCCGTTTAACGCCACGGGGGCTTTATCGCGGCCTCGATCCTGGCCTAGCACGCTGCATCTCGTTCGCTGCATCTGCATACAATGAATAATCCACAAAGCTCCCGTGCCACACGGCACACGGATTCCTTGGGATGCACAGGATAGCAGGAACACAAGCTCGCGACCGGCGTCGGTGTCTGAGCGACGCCGCGCCGGGTGACTCGGCCGGATTTGGCTATATGGAGGCTACCAGGACTTCCCCGCGGGGGGTAAATTAAGTTGTGATTATCTGTCGATGTGATTTAGCCGAAGCACTGGTCGCGGAGGCCGTTTCGTCCGTCTGGAATGAAACGTGCGAGCGGAGGTGAAGCCCTTGAGACGCGACCGCGTGGACCATCGGAAGACAACGATGACGACGACGACGACCGAATAGAAGAAGAAGATGAAGAGAGAAAAGAAGAAGTGGTGGAAGAAGAGGGAGAGACGTGTTTCTTCGTCGAGGCAGAAACAAATAGCCATTGTCTGCGGCGAGCAACAGCAGCGCGAGCCCTGAGGAGCATCTATCACCTGCTTATCACGATTATACCACTCGCGCCTCTCCCTTTCCAGCCTCCTCCGTGTCGGTCCATACTTCCCTTCTCTCCTTTCCTCGTCCAACTCTTTCTCGTGATGTCTTTCACGGTGCGCCTCGAGTGAGACGTCTTCTCCCTCGTGCGTGGCGTCTTTTTGTTCGGCTTTAGGCCCTGCCAATGACCTTACTGCGCGCTGCGCCGCTCGCGGACCACTCTCTGCCGCGGATAAATAATTAGCGGTGCTCGCTTGGGCTTATCAACCGACTAGGCCTAGTATCACGCGTTGTTGCGCACTCGTACTACATGCGCCTACCGTGCGCAGACGAAACGTCGCCGATAAAATCGCGCCTTTCCCTCGAGCTGCTGTCTTCCTCAAAGTATGTATAACGAAGTCAATCTCGCCCTCCTGTTCCTCTGCACCACGCTCGCTCGCTCGCGATCGATCTCATGATGCGCCATGGAATTAACTTATCTGCTCCGACATGACTATCGCTACACCGCTACAAGATCGATTCTAAATAAATGATCAGCACGCGTTTCTGCTGTGCTACCTTTAATCGGAGATATATGAAGTTGCTCTCGGAGATATCGTCTCTAACGGATTCGTAAAAAACTTTTTTAATCCAACTATAATTTTTAAAATGTCTACGGATATCACAATAGAGGAACGTTACAACAGAGGAAAATCTGAGAGTCAAGACAAACGGGAGGAAGCTAGTATTTAAACAATAAATAAAATATTAGCAGTCTCAAAAATTAAAACAGCAAAATGAATATACACATTTACATAAGGATAAGAAAGAGTAAAAAACTCGGTAATTAATGTGCAATAATGACAAATATTATTCACTTATTTTGATTACATTCGCAAGAATCGGTCATTTAGTAAAATTTTGACTGATTCAATTGAAGAGAGTAAGGATACTTCGTTATGAGATGTTTAAAGCATGTTTAAAGGACAATAAAATTTCTCGGGATCCGTATTTTAAACTGTTACACGTAAGGCATAATTCTTGAGTTCTTAACAATCTATGGACTTTGATATCCGCAGTATTCGGTCCTATCGTTGGAGTAAGATGTCTACGTTCCGCCAAGGACATTCGGGACACTCGAGCGGGAGAATCTCGAGTATTGTAGTAACCCGATCCAAGGCGCGGGAATCAGAATCACGAGTAATCGGACGACACACGATGTCCTGGCGCGATCGGGACGATCGTCCCGGCCGTACCAGGACAAGTCCTCCACGTGAGCTCTTCTTCGGGTACATTACCAGCTTGAGACCCGTATAAATATATCCACGAGAGTTCGCCGATAGCGATCTGTAGCGGCAGGACCATTTGTTGCCGGCGCGTACGTTCATTCGTGCCTGCCAACCGGGATAGCCTTCGATCGTTTCCCGCGAGGATAGAAAGAATCACCTGCGCGATCATCCACCGGCAGCCTCGTTTCGTTCTATCGTAACCATGACATGGACGTCGAGAAAAAACAACGAGAATAATAATGGCATCTGATAAGGAACGTCCTGGTCCCGAAGTATCGTGCGTTTACTCTTGCGAATGGTGTCATTAGAGCGATTAATTACTAAATGAAGCGTACACGGTTATTTCCTTTTCTTGTATAATGTATCATACTTATCTTTATCTAAGTATAATCCCTTACAGAAATCTAATACTGGACAATTTATTATTGAAAGATAGTAATTAATAATTTATTTAGAGAGAGAACTAAAAGTACTGAATAACGGTACTTAATACTTAAAATAAGATAATTAGTCTTTTAGTATTAAATTAGCCAGCATCAGATTTCTGTAAAGGATGGCGCAGCTTGACATAGATGGATAATCAGACAGATAATCATTAAAAAATTATATTGTATTGTAATTTTTTTACGCACATGCAGTTTACGTAACTTCCTAATTTTTCGAATATCTTTCGGAGCTTTCGTATTACTCGCCACGTGGGGATACAAATATTTGCGAGTAAGCAGTTTTTCAGTGTCGACGACATCTTCACGAGGCGTCACGAGTCGTGTATCGGAATGTATCGCAACGTTCACGAAAACCGTTAAGTTTTCAAAACAAAAGGTAATTTGCTCGCTGAACACGTTCCTAAAGAGACCATAGTGGCAACGGTACCAGCAAGATCTTGCTGCGGGATAAGATCGCATAACGCATTCGGGTCCGTCACAGTGGGTCTCCGGGTTTTGGACCATCCGAAACTACTTCGTAGAACCCGTATCTCAACGAAGACATCTAGATCCAGAAGGCGTCTTACCTGTCCTGAGAGAGGCCTCTTTTCCTTGTTTGGTTCTTCGGGATCAGACAGTTCAAATATTAAAATAATTTGACCAAAATATCCCAAGAAACTGTTTCTGATAAATATAGCTGCCCGAAAAAGACTTTAAATGTGTACAAAGACTTAAAAAGGCATAAAATTTAAAAGACTTTAAATGTATAATATCATTCATAAACCATACGGAAAGGATGGTTTTGCTGAAATAACTAAAAATTTATCTAGATACAGATCTAAAAATAATTTTGTTGAACTATCAAAATAATTATGTAAGACGTTCAAACTATAGTTGCTAAAATGTCAAAACTTCTTGCAGCGTTGCTCATCATTTTTGTGTTTTCTACGTAATTATTTTGACAATCCAACAAAATTATTTTCAGATCTGTATCCACCTAACTTTTCAGATATTTCAATAAAATCGCAATTTCTGTGCAATCACAAAATATTTGAAGGGCAGAATGTTTAATTAATTCTAGTCTCAATTTCTTAAAATATTTTTTACAGTAATATTTAGAGAATATAATTATAAAATGTTTCTTTTTTATGTTTTTGTTTTTCATAAAAATTTCAAAAATATAACTCAAAAAATATAGGCTGCTTTCAGCAAAGAAAATAATTTTGCAACTGTAGTAAAATTCTTTAATATGATTGGCCTAGCTCTTAGTTCTTCACTAAATGTAAATTTATAAACCAATCATGTTAAAGAATTTAGCAAAAATTGCAAAGTTGTTTTCTCTGCTGAACACAGCCATAGCTAGCTTGCGTTGTTAACTAATATTTCTGTTGGAATAAATTCCTTCCATTGAATCGCATAATCTTGTTTAAAGATCGTGCAGTAAAGATCGCGATTCGATTTGCATATCTAATGTTCGATGTCTACGACAATTCTAATATAATGATGAGTTACTGAAGCTGACCTTCGACTCTGTGACCGGCAGGAATGGAAAATTTCGCGTTTATCCTCAATAGGATGAGGATTATCGCCATCGATGATGGGCGGAATATCTAGGATTTAATGAAGAAGTCCTTGAACTTTAACAACGCGCCTGTAATGGAACCCTAAGATTTGCGGTTGCATCTATTCGTCTGCATGGGCATTACAGCGAGAATCACTATGATTAACGAAGCAAAAGTGTTTGATTGTTATGCCAGCGAAGCATCGATAATTATCGATTACTGACATTTTCGCGGACATGGTGTCGTTGATGATAATCGATGGGAGTACACATCCTTGGCTGTGATGGTTTACTATAAACATGCGTTTCGTACCAGCTAAGTAATAAATATAATTAATTGATAGACCCAAGGGAGTACTAAAAGAAAGAAGGAGGTAATAGAAGAAAATAGTACCTTACTTTAACAATATAGTAACATAATTGAAGAAAATGGTCTCATCTCAATATTTTTTCTCTTTAATAAACTGCAAATTATACACTACGGCTTGCGGTGTTTCCCTCACAAAATCACCGACACTTAATTTTAATAAGACTCTTCCACCTGACCTGACCGATTTGGAGTCCGGGACTTCTGAGACATTCTGTATGAATGTAAAAGAAGTGAAGGATAGATTTGTGCAACTGTAGTCGATCCCCGTTAATTCGGCCATCCTACCCACGTCATTATTTTTAATAAACACGGTGTCAAGGGAGATAAATGTCCTTTTGCTCTTTTCGGCGTCGCACAATAAAACCGCCGGCTTATGGCCGAGCCGCGTTCGCCGTCATCCTAACGAGTTAAGTGGGATTCATACTGACGTTGCGTTATCGCTGCCGAAAAGAAGCCGACGTTGATTTTGGAGGAATTAATGAACTTGACTAAGAGATGTGAAGTAGACTTTCTAATTTCTCTTTTCGAAAGATAAACATTCTATTTTAAATACTGATTGTGAGATATTATTACACTATTAGACATCAAAGAAGCAATGATAATCCAATTCCTTGAGTTAAACATTTAATTATCTTTAATTTCCATATGTGCCAAAATGTAAAAAAATTAATCCATTAATGTATGTACTTAATAAATAACAAACAAAATTTGAATTAAAAAAAATATATTTTTTTGAGTTAAATTGTTTAAGTCTATCGTTTTAGTTAAATTAAAAATTATAATGATATATTGAATATGAGCACCTACGCTGAAAGCAAAGATTGGCTGCTGTAGCAAATTAGATGATAAAATATGGCATAGCATTTTTAATTGATTACAGCAGCCAATCGAAATCTTATACTGACATTGCAGATAGACTAACACAAACAAAAGTTGGCTGCAGCAACCAAAAATTGGTTGTTGCAGTTAATTAAAAATGGTATGCCATATTTTATCATCTAATTTGCTGCAGCAGCCAATCTTTTCTTTCAGTGTATATATAGGTGACCTATATATAGAAATAATTAAAAATAACCCAAATTAAATATAATTTCACATTATGAATTTAATTATATATATCATGTAGAGTCAAATAAGTGATTTTTTAAACATAATTAAATTAAAATTAAGTTAGAATTACTTTTTATTTGAAATTCTCATAATTTAAAGTTCGGCTTCACAAGAATTAAATAAAACTTAATTACAGTGAAGAGACAGCAAGTTTTGAAATAGGAGTTTCATTGCATGTAAACTGAAGGACGCTCGCGTTCTCGAGGAAGAATTTATGCGACCCGTTAAAGCGACACCTCGGCACGACGCCCACGATGACGCCGCGGTGAACTCTTCTCGTGTTTCCGGCGTCCTCTCTCTCGCGGGCAACTCACTGTCGTCGTAACGACCACGACGATGATCCCGAGGGGCAGGCGACGAGCAATAACGATGGTAGGATTAAACTCGTAGCGACGACCGCTCGTCAGGATCCACGCGAGTAAGTGGGCACTTACGAGCACTACGCTCCATTGACGTCGCTAACGGCCGCGGTATCCTGGAATGATCGTTGTGCTCAAATCCACCTTCTGGCAAGCACGGATCGGGTCGCATTAGAGATTTAAGCATATGCGAGATAGAAGAAGAAGAAGAAGAAAACGATGCTACCCTTGGCGCTCAAATGGATAACTTCCCTAACGCTAGACTGAACGACACTGACTTGAAAAAGGAAGTGACTTCGAAGGACAGCAAAATAATCTTTACTCGCTTTGCTTCAATAAAAGGGAAGATTTTGCAATGAGATTTAAATTTTATATTAGATGGTGTGCAATAATTAGAAATAAATTCAGAGAGAAATAAGGAATTAAATGTAATATGTCTTAAAGTTGTTTTTAAATTTTTAATACATTTATATATGTATAAAGCCCAGATTTAACCCGTAACAGAAACATAATTTTTTCTGACGCTAAAGAGACATATCGCTTATTTACTACAACAAAGACATAACTCAAAAATTGATATTTTTTAATTGCTTACAGAAAACACGGAATCATAAAGAAAAAAAATATTTCATATAAAAGAACATCTACTTTTATTCTTCTATATAAATCTGGAGACACGGTAGTATCTCGGCGTTAAGACAAGCAAAGCGCCATAGTTATTACATCAAAATTGCATTTTGAAACTCATGTTACAAAATAATGATTCAAAATATTAAAACTCTTTTTTATTAAAAAACTTTTCTGAAAAACTATGTTTTTTGAGTTATGTCGTTATAGTAAATGTGCGATATGCGACCTTTGGGACCTATTAAAATTTCTTGTTACTATAGTTTCTCATTTTCTTTAAGCTTTTTTCAAATTTAATTATATGTAAGGTAATCGGATCCAATATGGGCGTGTACTGAAAACGTCCTATTCGCTGTTTGTAGATAATTACACGATTAATTCAACAGATAGCAGTAGTAGCTCGCGCAGATTATCCGTCTGACTGGATTACATCAGTTTATTACTCAATTTGTTCATTCTGTTGTCGTTAGTAAAGCAAAATGCAGAACGTCATGGTATAATAGTGATGTAATATTTCGTAGGTAAGTAATTGCTTTCTATAACACTATTAAAAGATGGTTATTAATTTCAATAGCTCGTGTTATTGTAGCTCTGTATTTAAAAATATGATATATTCAGTTTATATTTTGTCTTAATGTTGTGTTTATAATCAAAGAGAGGAAACGCTTTGTAAGGTAGAAATAATATGGCTAACCTATTAGACACACTAACAATAACCTACACACATCGATTATTTTTGGTACCTTTGTTATTGCAGATTATGAATTCTAACTTACCTGCTAAATATCAATAAATAGATAAATAGATAAGTCCATTGTTTGGAAAAAATAATTCTTTGTGTATTCTTATATGTCAATAAACATGTTAATACATCAAACTTATAATTTTTTAAAAAGGAAACATATAGGTTAGATCGTATTAAGTACATATGTACCCAGTAATTCTAGAATGCTACTTTCTTTTTAAATCTTTACTGCATCTATATAAATATTGGAATATGTCTCACATCTTTTATCAACATTCAGAAATGTTCCCCTTTTTAAATGTAACCACTAATTTTCAATTTTGGACTCATTGTTGACAAAAAATTAGAAAAATAATCGCAAAACTCAGGCTGCATTCGAAGAGCGCGCTATCAGCGCTATTTGTGTCATCTATCTTTATTTTACGTCTAATAAACAATAAAGATAGAATGATATAAATAGCGCTAATAGTGTCTCCCCGAATGCACCCTTAGTAGGGGCATATGATCCGATTATCTTACATCTCCTTATTCCATAATAAGGATGTTTGAAAAACATAAATAAAACGCGTTAAAAATTTTTTTCAGAAAAAATTTTTAAATTATTTCCAGGATCATCAGGCTCTAGTTATGAGTCATCACGAGCCATATGTTTCATTTATAATGAGTCTCGAAGTTTTAAAAAAAATCTTTATGGTGTCAAATAGATAAATAAGCGCATTGTTAAAACAATTCAAAATATTCAACATTTCTAACAATCATTAAAGTAAATGGTTTCCGACGAACTTTAGAAGCCGTTTTTTCACGGAAATGACACGAATGCAGCTCTTTGAAATTTTGAATGACAAAAAGCAACGTGGCATTAACTTGTTGAAATGTGTATGAAATATGTCCGCGAAAGTATTTAGCGGAAAGGACAAAGTGGATCGAATAGGCGTGATTGGAGGATATCCCACGTCAAACCGTCACACAAATGTTACAGGGTGTTATACGAGCCGACAAGAAACCGACGAAATTGCGGCATTTGTCGTATTTGAGAACGCGAAATTACGTATTATTTCACATATGCACGGCTCGTTATGGCGTATGCATACAGCTGACACCCTGAGCGCGTTAAAAAACACGCAACTTTGTGCATCCGGAAGTTGTAATTTTTGCCACGCCATAAAGTCGCAACGAGCAGAATGATGCATGAGATCGCTGTTTCGCCATTTCTGTGAATAATAACGTCGGTGCTGGAATTATTGATGCGTGACAATAAAGTTCACGGTTATCCACTTAACGTCTACGAGACATAAATTGAATGATTATTGTTATTGTCGTTTTTCGAGCTAACGAGACTCCATCACTTATAATATAAAATTAAATTATACCAAATTGTGACATATTATTTTATCATAATGTAAAGCATTAGCAGGCTGTGTTTATCAGTTTGATGATAATGAAAGATGGAAGAACAAATACTACTGATTAAAGCATATATTTTATAAGCTTTCACTCTTATAGAAATTTAATATTAAAAGGTACTGATCAATTATTTATTTTGACTAATATTTTAAGTAATAAAAACGTTATTGTTTGGTCCTTAACTCAAAATAAGTAATTTTTAGTATTAAATCGGTCAGTATTAAATTGGATTTCTATAAGGGCACAATAATTTGAAAATATTTCGATTACGCGGGGATGACTAGAGAAGTTTACGCCAGCGATTTATCCCACACTACATACGTGTGTCGACAATAAGACACATTACGCGGCGTAATGCGATTTAATGTGAAGTGGTATACGAAGGGGTGCGGGGCGATGGTGGTTTGTGAAGGTGGCAAGGTAGCTGAACGAGTCATTAACCAGCCGTAGCTCTAATCAATTCCGTCTCGCCAGAGCGAGTTCCTGTGCCCTAGGTGCAGTGCTGGGGAACAGAGAAAGAGAGAGATCGAGAGGAAGGGGGACAAAACTCGTCTTCCTCCCGCACAAGAACCCCTCTCCTCCTCTATCTCGTTAATAAAAGCCAAGATGGCGAGCGACGGGGGGTCGGCGAAGCAGCGCGGCCCCCCTGCGGTTTTGACGGCTCTATCCCCGGTTTCTCGTTAGGCTAAGGAAGATGCTCGGCGATCCTGCGCCGGTGTCGGCAGCGGGATGGAAACGCACGAGCTACGAACGGCTCCCGTGGCGCGATGCACGTCGCTGCAGCACGTCACTATCACGCGCCTAAACACACCTCGTGCATCATTCCGCCGATGCTCCTTTGTTTTCTGTCGGACGGGGTGTGCCCACCGCGCCGCGGTGTGCTCCTCGATAATCCACTCGATAAATGCTTCTATAATCATTTCGCTTGAATTAGGTCGTCCAGCGGCGTGCGGCGCTTCAAGAAACTTTCTTTTTGTTTCTTAATTACTAATTTTTCTATTTTCTAAATTTGTGGTCTAGTTTCCACCTGCACAGCATAGAACCAAATTTAAATTGATGGAAATGCATTTGATTGCACTCATTTCACTCCTGCTTTGATCAACAAGGTTTTTACTTTCAATGGAAACAGCATTAAATTTGATCTGCGCTGAAGTAGAACCGAAGGTCCGATGGAAACTAAATATATTCTGTTCAAGATTTGTAATTCTGCTATTGACTTGACGTTTTTCGACGTTCGGCTATTGTCTCAGCTATTGCCTTCCTTTTTCTATGTACATTAAGAGAAAGAAAAGCACAACAAAAAGAATCAAGAATATCAATATATATGTATGTCAAGTCAGTGCCACAATACAATCTTAGACACCGTTCTAAGCGCTTCGCGTTTAAAAAAGTGACGAATATTGTACACAAAAATATTTTTTTATATTTTTTTTTATTTCACTTGATCTCGGTCGTTAAGAAAATTCGTAAGAGGGATTATCGGAATCACATCGACTGATCCAACCTGGAAAGATAACTCGCACATCTTCTCCGGATGGCTCCTGTGGCGCTGCACATAATGCAGAACGTTGCTATTACGCGCATTCAAACAGCGTGCCCATCGGCGCTGCGATGCTTCTTTGTTCCCCGTGGTAATTATATTACTCGCGAGTTAATGTAATCCAGGAACACAGATACTGATTGAGTTGATACCGCTCGGGCGCGCTGCTGCTTTATGCCGCGCCCGTGGCAAAGTATAAAGTTTCATATCGTATCAATCATGCGGGGGAGGAGGATATTATTACACCTATCGGAGCCTCGCGCGAATACGGAAGAATACTCGTTTCAGTTTCTCTATACAATTTCTCCTCTGCGCACATCGAGCAAACGATTCACACCTTTGTTCTAATATCGAATTGAAAAAGCTTAATTCTTTGTATTAAATCATAATCGAGAAGATCAAATCATGACTCAAGAAATCCAAGCAAGTGAAGGAACATCTAGCCAATTATATCTATCTCCTCACAGCATACTTTATTCGAGAAACCCTGGGAACGTCCTTGGGATAATCAGAGAACACAAAGAGTTCTCTGGATGTCTTTAGGATGTCCCTTGGAAGTTTGTGCTGTATAATAGGTACAATATACGTATCTATAATATATAGAATTTTATAAAATTAAAATTAGCTATCAGCGCGTCTAAAAACTGACAATGAGATGATTTCAATTTTTTAATTCTTTACAAGTCTTGCGCGTCGATCTGACGCGTTTCGATGCAAAGATTAAAGAAACTTTAAAACATATGCTCTTGTTCTATGCCGAAGTTTTCGAAGCTGGCTGTATTTCCACACTTGATTGTTTCAGTCCCAATAAATCATGCGGTGATGATCGTATAATTCATGCAAATAGCGCTATGGCAAAACGAAAGCAAGGGTGCGTTTGCGCACGCAACTATCCATCGTTGGGCTTCTATTAGCCAGCCACTCATCGATCTTCTCCGTCCTGCTTCCGTCTCTTCGAAAGCTCATATTATCGATCTCCTTCTCTAGGCAACGACGTCACGGCGCTGAGCGTCGTAACGACCCTCGTGGCTTGCCATCGCGCCGGAGGAGAAATCCTTCGGCGAAGGATGAGAAAGCAAGCGAAGCGGAGGAGATATATATGAGCAGGACAGAAGGGGATTACAGTGAAGGAGGAAAGTGGATATCAGAGACGGTGGTCCGACCGTGAAAGAAGGGTAAATATAATGAATCCATAAGGGAACAAGAGGAAGACACGAACAAGAAAACAGAAAGGTTACAAGCGAAGAAAATGGTTGAAGATAGTAGTTAATTCATGTAGTAGTTTATCTAGAATGGTAGGAATGTAAAAGAAAAATGGCAGAGAGAGAGACAGAAAAGCAAAAAAAAGGTTAAGCAAGGATTCAAAGAAGCGCGATTCCAATGATGTTGAGGATCAATGGCACGTGAGCTACGAAACGAATTAAAGGAATCGGAATAAATGATAAAGAAAAGGAAAAAAACGCGGTTGGACGCGGAAAGAACGGTGATTGGAGGTGGAGAGAAGCAAAATCGAGATGAAGGGGGCGATATCGGGAGGCAAACGCGATATTTAGCTGGGGGGATAAATTCAGCGCACGAGGAGACTCGTGAACAACAAGGGAAGACAAGGGAGACGACGAAGAGGAGGAACAGGTAGGAAGGGCGCGCAATGGAGGGAAGGCGAGAGACGTAGGGAAGACGAAGAGGGTGCGGAAGGAGGTGGATTCGAAGGTGGTGGAGATACGCCGTGGAGGGAACAGGGGCGATGGTGAGGAGGCGGGAGGACACGAAGTCTCCCTATCGCAGATGAGATCAGATCTCTTCTGTTTCTCGCTTGCACAGCCGGTTGGGGCCCGTCGAGCCTTCTCCGTCGATCTCACGATCTCAAGGCTCGATGTTGGTATAGCAAAACACTGTCGGGTGATGAGCGTCATTACCCCCACCGCGGTTGGTAGAGCAAGAGGGCCGTACGTCGAGCGGCCATCTTGGCATGAAATCGCGGGTCCGACGAAAGCCACGGACCGATGAACGCTGTCGACCGGCTGGCAGAATACCGTCCTGCACGAGGATCGCGTGCCGCATAGACCGTAATTACGATTCATTAATTAAGGCGTAAGCGGCGACCCTATGTCTGAGACCGTCACCGATCTGCCTTTTATCAAATGCTATTAATTCTCAATATCGATCAGTTCCATAATCTCTTTCGGCGTTACGTTTAATAAGTAGGTACAGGTTTAACTATACACAAGTTGGTAATGGAGTGCTCAGAACACTTAAAAAAATTTTAATTTTATAGTTATATTTTTAACTAGTATGTTATCCTAGCAAATACAAAAATGACAATTACATAACATCATATGTTACATAAATGTCATATTTTGTATTTGTTGGGATATTATGGTTAAATTTACATTCCTTTATGAGATAGAATAATGTAAAAATAATGAATTTTAAGACTTCTGGGCAACGTTATTTATTTTCCTTTTCCAGAACAACATTTTAAAGAAAATTATACTTGAGAGAAGGGGAAGCTGTAGTCACTTCACCTATCTACTTAAAGATTAAATCTAATAAGAAAAGAGTTTGGTCACCTAGATTTCTTTTGATTGACATGCACAACCAATCAAAGTGTAACAGGAACATATACAATTATACACACATACACACACACACAACATTTCAAACACGGACATTTTACATTTATATACAGTCATTTTGTGTGCATAGCCAAAGGAATACTATTATAGAAGATAGAGTGAAACCTATCACTATCTCCTTTTTCTTGAATTACCTTCTAATATCCGTAATTTTAAGAACATCCGATTTTCTGGGACACTTTAGCAATAACATTATAGCGAAGAGCATCAAAAAAGACTCAAATGCATTTTCATAAGAACCGACATTTCTCAAATGATACGTATCGAAGGGAGGAGGCCATTCGGTAATGCTCCGTAATTGATCTGACTTTCGCTTTGCGTCGCCATTTGCAAACACGACAGTGGTGACTGTGTAACAACGCGAACGAAAAACTTCGTTATTACTCGTTGCACGCTAGCCTGCAACGCGAAATTATAGCGTATCAACTTCTGTCATTGCCGCAGACAGCCCTTCATTTGACCACTGTCACGTGACAGATGTGACGCTCCGCCTCTTCCTACGTGGCATACTCAGCCAAAGAGATGTCTCAAATTATTGTTATCGGCATTGCACGGTCGGGAACGAACATATTTCTCATCGTGTATTAATTTCCGTAATAATTATCCTTTTTTTTCTTTACGAAGTAATGTTTACCACAGAAACGAGATACCTTTCTGCCTTTGGTCGGCCAATAATCGCGAATTTATTGGTGCGTGACGAAAATAAATGGAAATCCATTAAACATGCAATAAAGATTCAATTATGCGCATTACACGAACGTTTGTTTCGCTGATTAATTATATGGTGCTGGGATCGCACTATAGTTATGTCTGTTCATTGAATTAACATGTCTCATCCAAGAACATCATCTTCCCCGCTTAATAATCGCGGTGTGACGCTCAACGATAGTTAGCCGATCGTGGCAGATTATTGTGTGTTGACACGCGATGCAGTGAGCTCATAATGAGACGTTATGCGAGATACAGAGAAACGTCGAACAAATGTCACAAATAAGCAACAGTTTAATTTATAAGAATAAAGTGTGGATAATCCTGATAAAAATTTTTCATAGAATTTTTATGCGAAATGGAACACTTTAGAAATATTGAAAAAGTCTTGTATTTCTTAGAATTTTTCATATATGTGGTTTCTGAAATATTTTAAGATTTCTAAGATTCCTCATTCTATAATTTCTGAAAAAATATCTTCAGATTTTATAAGATTCAGAAATTTTAAAACATCCTGAAATTTACATAATAATTTTAAAAAATTATATAAAATCTAAAAAAAATTTTAATAGGGAAGGAATGAATAAGTAGAAATAAAATGTGGAGAATATATATAATGGAGAATTGAGAAGGTTCATTCTCAATAGAGCTTTGCAATTTGATTATAAATTTTCGTAATATTTATTTCGTAATATTTCAATGAAACAAGCATTTAACTTCGCCTCGGAGCTAAGATGAGAATGATCGTAAATCGACGAGTGGAAAAAGTTACTCGCGTTTTTCGTGCGGCATGTTTTCGCCCATCGTTCGCTCGTTCACCATCGGCCGCTCGTTGTCCGAAGAGTATTTGTTTTACGCATAAGATGAGCTCTTTCGTAGTTCCCTTTCTCCCTTCCTCGGTTCTCTCCCACTCAGCCACTTTGTCCGACGACCTTTCTCCTTTTGTTCTTGTTCTCGTCGAGGAGAAGCCGCACCTCGCGCCTCTCGTTGCTTCATTTGTTTATCGGCCCTCTTTATTACCTGCAATTTGGCGCTCACTCGCGCGAGGGTAATTTCATATTGGTTTTCTGCCCCCTTGCCCTTCGTTCCCCGAGCCATCACTTCTCGCCTCCTACGGTTTCCCTTTCTCTTCTTCTTTTCATCTTCCTCTTCTCCTACGGCTCTTCTGCTTTTCTAGTGGACACTGAACGAGCTCAGTTACGAGCGTACTCGGCGTCGATTGTTATGCGAACGAGAAATGTTGTAAGGCGACGAGATGGTAATAGAGTGGATGGAGCATGTTTTGTTATGCGACGATTATTGTAAATTCGCCAGACAATTGTGGAGTATTGCAAACTGTCTGATTATATGTAGGTACTTAATAAAATAAAGAGTATGATACATGAAGTTTACAAATTCAAAAGCAGTTTAATTCTCAAGTAAAGATTAAAAATTTTAGAAAATTATTTTCCAGAAAAAACTTATTTTTAAAATAATACTTTAAAAATTTCTATTCAATTTTATCTCCTCGTTTATCCTTTTTAATTTATAAAGATTTTGAAATTTCAAGTTTTTAGATACAACCTAAGTAAACATCCCTAGCAGCACAATTCATCAGCGCAACATTGGCTCAATATATCTTCAATGTACGTCAATGTTTAACCAACGTTTTGCCAATGAATTGTACTGCTAGGGATGTGTATTACATTTTTACATGAATTCTGAATCATCACACAGACGAGAAAACCATTCAATTATTTTTCTACTACAAATATCAATGAAGAATGCAATAGCAAGTATGTCTTAAACCATGCACCTCTTCATACATTAACATTAATCCCCTGGAGATATCAGGCACGATAACATCGCGCTATCCCGCCCTCGACATCTTGCAACACCCCTTTATACACGACATTACCAAGTACGAGACTCAAGACGCGATTTCATTTTCTTATCGGGTCCATCGAGGACGGTCGAATGCGCCGATTGACCGTTGCTCGATAACGTGTACAGGTAAAGGTATATAAATTCTAACCGAGCGAGAGAGCGAAGATGAAAAATCAATATCATCGGCGCGCGCGCGCGCGCTGATCATTTAAGGACCCAACGAAGGAGCCCGTACCACAACACCACGAGGGGTACCATAGAACAACCCGGGATGGAGGCGTCGAAATACTCCAAGTACGAAGATGGTTTGTATACTCTTGTGTGTCTTGAGGTGATTTAAAACGCCGAGCGCGCTTTACCACGCCCCTCACCCTTTTCCGACCGCGGACGTGGCGGGGCCCTCGGGCCCGCGCAAAAAAAAGACACAAAAGGACAGCGGCTTTCAGCACGAAAAA
>NW_017258021.1:1257686-1294253 GCF_001594055.1 Mycetomoellerius zeteki | reverse complement strand
AAAGAGCGAGGGGGCGCGTGGTAAGGACGGAGGAGAGAAATAGGGTGGAGGAGGCACGGGGCCCCGGGTAAATGAAGACGCGAGGTAATCGGGGTCTCCGCGGCCCGCAAAAATAATTATCCGCTCTGGGCGCGCCGCTGTTTGTTAAAATGTCAGAGGGGAGTGGGTGGAGCGCGTCGAGACGCTCGCGAAGCGTTTCAGGATCTTCCAGCTCAGATTCTTTAGTCTTCCTGAGAGCGAGAGAAAGAGAGAGAGAGAGAGATATGGGTACGTGTTTTCTCCTCCTCACACGCAATCTCTAGCCACATTAAAGCTGTGAGAACTATATTTATAGTCATATACGTATTGAAAACTCAGTTCAAATTAATTCCTGTGACGTAATACTTTAATAAATACAAGTGTCGATTTGACATCTATAATGTCATCCTCGTAATCGATCCTTTGTTGAAGAACACAAATTCTGTAAGAAAGGTAGCCAAAAATTCTAGAGGCGGAGACGATTTGAAATCAAAAAGTAAAATATTTTTTATTATAATAGCGATCGTGTAGTATAGGATTTTTTTGTTGAGAAATATAGAAAGCAGCTCAATTTAAAAACAAAAATTGTTTTGGTCTTAAAATATGAATTAAAAAAAATTTGTTACAAATAAATGGATTAACATATCGAAAAATTGTACGTTACATACGACAGATAATCTTTTTAAAAATATTTCTACCAAAAATGAAGTCACAATCGGACTATTAATTTTGACTATTAATTTTGTCGAAATCATCACGAGTTAAAAAGTTCCTTAAAGGGTTGTAAAACAAAAATGTGACAAAAATAACGTTTTTTTTCTTTTTGCCAATATTATTTGATTAATTAATAATTTCGGAAAACTTAATTTTTTTGAGTTATGTGTGTCATTTTTGAAGTAAAAGCGATATGAAGACAATAGTCTTCCATTGATGCACTCACATAGCTCATAATAGCTTCCTTATAGTCTTAAGTCGGGTCGGATCTTATCCGATAGGTGTGACTATTGAATTATCGGTGAGGCATTGTAAGACTATCGCGAGTATTTCATTCGATACATTCTAATCATAAATATGGACCTGAGAGAATCGGGCACTCGCCACACCAGCGTTTGGCATATAGTTTAATTTATGCTCGCGGCTTCTAAGAAACTCTTTGTTTAGCAGCATTCAACACGGTAGAAAGGTGTTCGCGCCACAAATCGACGCGTAGGCGTGCGAGATTGTGGCGATTCTACCAGTTTATCTCGGCACGGTTGTAATCGTTTCGCATCGCGTAATTGCGAGGGTACGTCAAATTATATGCGAATTCCCTACATGCAACGTGGATAGATTAACGCGAGTAAAATTATGCTATAAGGCTGTTTTCTCGCGATTACTTCCTTCTTCGTCGCCATCGCGAGGAAACGTCAGCGTCAGATGGGAATTTCTTCGGAATGGGTGATAAGGAAGTGAATCATCTCGCGATTTTCTATCTTTTCCATCTCATATTTTGCAGACAGAATTTTTTGTTACATGCATGTGTGTGTAAAATTTAAGAAATAATAATTTAATAGAAAAATTTAATTATAATTTTACAGCTTTAATCATAAACATAAATCACCCTCAATTTATTCCCTCAAATAAAAAGTCCTGGCGGCAGAAATCAAAGGAGGATTAGAGTAGGATTAACAAAATATTAAAATTTTTATAAAACATTTTTTTGATAAAACTGGTTTTTAATTTACTTTTTGTTAAATATAAAATGTTTACATTAATATTTGAGATGTTTTATACTTATGCAATGGTTAAGACCGTATGAAGTAATAAAATCTTTATTTATGCATGGTGTTAGTTAAGTATGTTGCCATACTCAACAGAGCGATTCTTTGGTTTATTTCAAGTAAAAAAGTCCATATAAATATGTGTCCTAAATGTGGCTTAGTTTCCGAAATACAGGTGAATGTTCGCAAATGTTTGACGAAACGGTAAATTGCGTTGGAGATATCTTTCTGCATAAATATGCCTTGCTTGAATTATCGTGAGTTACCATTCGCACAACCGTAAACAAAATGACAAAGTCAAAGTCAAAGTCACAAAATCAAAAATAGGCTTGAGTTCTGATCTTTGAGCGTGTACGTCAATCTTTGAGAAGAAGATTCGATGGATGTATCATGGCGCAAGGTGGACATTTTTAACAATTCATCTAATTGTTTTATTTCATCAGAAGAACTGAAGCTTGTTTTTTTGTTTTTCTGTTTTTGACTAGTTTTTGACTAGTTCAAGCTGTATTTCTTTCAAATAAACAGATTATTACACGTTTAAATTTTTTTATTTTGGAAACTAAGCCGTTTAGGACACATGTTTATATGGACTTTTTTACTTGAAATAAACCAAAGAATCGCTCTGTTGAGTATGGCAACATACTTAACTAACACCCTGTATAATATTTTTAGATGAAATAGCCAACTCAACAATAATTGTGAACTTAATCGTTATTCACTAAAATTAATTAAAAATATTTGCCATAAATTTACCAGACCTTCAAATTTATCGCAAAATAGATTTTACCTATTTTGAGGTACCTACTAATCATCGACGTACCACATCATGTTGCGTCCTTTTACGTCATGCAATTAAATTAGCGTATTCTAAACGACACGTTTCCCTTTCCTCCCCAAAAGAGATCGAATGTAACATGTAATGATATTTCTATCAGATTCCCGCGTCTCTGCGCGTCATCTTTAAAGTTGAGATTTATCGTTTTCCGACCCGTCAATCATCGACACGTTAGAGACACGATATCCTGCCAATTATCGTAATAACTCATCGCGGATGGTATCTCTGGCAACAGGGAAGAGAGGGGAGAGAAGCAGGCCTGACGAAAGAAATTTTTTCGTCAAAGGAGCCCGTTGTATCTGCGACACGAGGAGGCGCGTGAGGTCGTCGACTGCATGAGGCCTTGGCATTAAGAGACTCAGAGAAGAACGGAGAGAGAAAGGAAGAGAAAGAAGAGAATTGTCGAGACCCCTGAAGGGCTTGGGGGTTGAACATTTTAAAGAATTTAAGAGATAGAAAAGGTGGATAATATTAATCTTCCAAAGTAACCACAATATTTGTTTTTTTTCTATTGATCAAACAATTGAAGAAATTACAGGTAAACGGATGAATTGCTGATCCTAAAATATTCTAGAAAATTTCAAAGCCGTAAAATTATAATAAACTTAGTCGTATTATGTGATCACGGAAAATATAACTACTGTTAGTTAATCTTTACTTATGTTGTAATCTATCTTATTGTATAGAACGTCCGATTTAAGTCTTTATCCAAGCAAAATGTGAATCCTTATACGGGTTTATCGTATTTTGACAGCTTGATGATTTTGAGTGTTTGGGATGTTTAGATAGTCATAAAAATCATTTACCAAAATAATCAAAGAATATAATTTTAAAAAAATTCTTTGTGTGTGAAAGATATTTCAGAAAGGCTAAAAAGATCGGAAAAACAATATTTTTCGAATGATTTTCAACCAGGGTTGGTAAAAACTAATGTTTTTTTTTTAAGAATAAAACATACTGTGTTTCTTCTTAAATATGTTTTTAATGTTTCAAATATGCTTTAATAGTAAGGGAGACCGTGGGGGATAGTTGATACATCTACATTACACTTAAAATTGCTGCAAAACAAACGATAATATTACATAAAAAATATAGTATTTCCGTAAAAACATTGCGGTCAATAAGTTGCTACAATAAATTATTTCAGACTGATAGCATATTTTCAGAAATAGAAAATTTTCGGTTTTTCTTAGCCAAAAGTAAAATAAATCAGTGATATATAAAATATTATATTTATCAATCTGTTCACCATATCATAATTTCAACTCTATTTCTATAGAATTTTTATTTCATAAACAACATCTTACAATTATATTAACGTCTTGACATATATTTTTTGCATAAGTAATAATTGAAATACGTAAATATGACACCGGGACTAGTTGTGACGGGGTGTGTCGTTACAGGTGTTTGCTTCTCCGTCGTTACATCTAACCTCAACATAACCTATTGTAAGCGTAATAGCGGCAACCAAATGGTAATCTTACATAAATTTATATTTTTATTTCTGTGATGTATGCAAGAAAAAGAGAAAACTGTTTAGGTATATCATAAACGTTATTAATGTTACATATCTATATATGTACGAATATCTACGAAATTATTTGAATATCTCAATCATAAGTTATGTAAGATTATGACTGAGATTATGGTTCAAATAATTTCGTTTACCATAATGACAATTCTGTGTAGGGTCTGCTTGTAAAAATAACAGTGCATCATGATGGAAAATTTATCAGTCTCCAACAATTTTTTCCTCAATCATACACGACTCCTAATCTAATTATATAATTTAATTATAATACATAAAATATATAAAATATGTAAAATGTATATAAATATGTGATGTCTTAAATTTACTTTCTCCATTTATTTCCCGTTGTTCTAGTTCGGAATGGAACAATAAAACATTGCCATGCAAGTATTATAATTAATAAATAGCGTGAGTAGCCTTAAGTGAATGAAAACTTTTTTCTCAGATTTCTTTCTTGTTCTTAATCGGACACATTCCAGTCTCACTGCTATAGAATAGAGAATACTTATGCAGTCGTAAAAACGCTCTTTCGGATAATTCAGAATCAACCTGCCATCGAGCCCTACAAAACGCGATCACGCCGAATATGTTAATCACGGGTGCAGCTGTCCCGTTTATCGTCCCGCGCGTTCTTTTGGGGCAGAGAATTTCAGTCTCGAAACAGACGAGGTGTTTCGACGTGCGTTTGCAGTGGAATAAGATCGTAAAAAGGGTGTTCTCCCGGTCGAAGGCGCGACGTAGCGGCTTTTACGGCGAGAAGCGAACGAAAGAGAAGGAGAACGGGAGAGATCGGAAGGCACCGATCGCGTTGCTGGCCCTGTTCGGTGTCCAGGGCCGTGCTACGTTGGCGCCGATTTATAGCCGACGGATTTGCGCGACAAATTTTACTGCAAGCATTCATGGATGGAGGATACTTCTCTGCATAAGGCCAGGGACAAGCCATTTCTCCTTTTCTCACGCTTTCTCTTCTTCTTTCAAATAGCCAATGAAGTAATTCAACGTGTTTGTTCTAAGGATTGCAGGTTCAATGTGAATTTATTTTTGTAGCTAATGACATATTTATATATATATATATATATATAGAGAGAGAGAGAGTTAAAATAAAAGTTGTACACGGAAAAAAAGGATTAGCTGCCACAGCTAAAAATTAAGTATGTTAGCTAAATTCAGTAGTATTATATTATATATGGACACCTAACGTCGTATCTGTGAGATCTAATTTCCATTAGCTGTGAGACCTCAATATTATCATTGTAACAGACAAGCATTTTGCTATTATGTCGATGTATTGATCATTGCAGCAAACGTTTTCTGTGTAGCAGACAATTTGGTAACAAGTACAGTTTCAGCAAACCATATTTAGCTGTTGTAGAGACAATTTTCTTTTACACGGACATATTCGATAATTATGACAATCAACTTCGTGTTGATAATTAAATTGACTGTAACAGACATGCATATTTTGCTATTACTTCCTTATTGCTATAGTAGCTAATGCAATTTCAGCTAATCAGAATTAGCTGTAATCAGAAACTTTTTTTCCGTGTAGCGTTATTTTATTTGAATCATGCCTACATGCTTTTTTTTTAATTTGGTTATTATACTATTTGATACAGACCAATGATGATTTTTAACGAAGTTACGAGCAATCAAAGTCAAAATGCTCCTTTTATTTAATCCGCAATAATTCAATAATAAAAAATTTTATATAGTAATATTAAAAAAATTATTTTATAAGGAATACTTTAAGCTTTCACGTCGAAAAGTCAAAAATTTTTTTTGGGTACATGACAAGCTTACAATAAAGCGAGAAGAAAATTATCTATTTTGTGTGTCCTGCTTGTAATTTTTTATACATATATGTAAAAATAACCAAATTTAAAAAACAGTGACCCTTTAAAAGTAGAGATTTGAAACTTTAAAACCCTATTTTTTAAATTAAGTTTTGCTCATTTTTAACGAAGTTAAAATTGCTTAAATTTTGGAATATCATTTTAATATCATTTTTTAAAAATAATTTTGTTGGACTATGAAAATAATTAGAACGCTCAAACATAATGTGCAATGCTAATAAAATTCTTTTCAAATCTAAATCCAGCTAAATTTTCAAATACTTTAGCAAAAGATAATTCTATTCATAAAACCTAATGTTAAAAGAAAAATTGAAAATTTCGGAGTATTTTTTTATTCATGCGTCAGCTCGACAAATCTAATTAGATATCACCATAAGAACAACCGATTTCCTTGTCATCGCTCGAAACAATTATCTTTCCCGTTGTGCTCCTATTTAAATGCGACAGGAACAGAGATAAGATAATCGGCGATCGGGACCGCCCATCGACTGACTTTCCTCAATTACGCACGTCCCCGCCCGGGGCAGACATGGCAGTCGCAGTATCTCGGTGTTTACGCCGTTTTCCCTTAATTCGACGTAACCTCGGAATAAATTGGATAAATTGACGCTAAAGCGAAAACACCGGTCGTTTAAGGGGCGCTCGATGCGCATCGGCGTCGGTTAACAACGCGACGACGATCCTCATGCGATCGACTTGCGAGCGGACGAGCGAGCGAATGGAAAGGGGAAGGGGGTGTTCACGTGAAAGCAGCGGCGAACGAGCACCGTGTGTGCATGTGCGCACCTAAAGTCGACTTGCATACACACTGACTGGGCCGGCCGGTGCAACGATGCACCATGATTACAAGCGAGAGTCAGTGCTTACGTTGGTAATATTAATGTCTCGAAGGGATCCTTTACAACCTCATACCCATCAGTCGCACGCACCGTCGCTCCCTAACCAAGTTAAATAATACCTGGATGCGCCAAGCAGTGGCTCTCAGCTTGATTCCGTAAAAATCCGTGCCGAAAATTTGACCGGAAGAATTAAGGATAGTCGCACCTCAGGGAGACTATTCAAATGCTTAGCTTGTAGCACGTTAATCCCAAACTGACCTGGTTAAATTTCTGTTGACTTAGAGACTGTTAACTTAAATATTGTGAAAAAATTTGATTCATTCTCTTAATATGAGATAAGTAGGGTTGGGAAGTAAGGCGTTACATTAGAAAAAAGCGTAAACCGTTTATATTGAGGGCCACTTCGATCAACTGCGATTAACTTTGATCGACGGTTAATCTATTGGAACTGATCAATCGCATTTGTCATTTCGCTTAACGACAAATGCGATTGGCCAATTCCAATGGACTTCGACCATTGGAATCTTCGACTAAAAGTTAACTGGAATTGGTCAAAGTCGCCCCTAATATTACACTAGAAAAAAATGTTTCGTTCTGAGAATTAAAATTTTGCTGTAAAAAACAAAAATTTGATTGAAATGTACAACAAAGATGTTTAGTTAAACTAATTAAACTGTTTAATTGGTATAAATAAATATTTTTGTTATTTACAAACACAAAGCTGAAATGTGTATTAAATAAAAGTAACCAAATTTTTATTATTATATATGCAAAATATTTGATTATTGTTAAAAATGCCAGTTTTGTTAAAAGTACGAAATTTTTTTTCTCAGTGTACCATTACTAACTTTTTCTGTAAAGATTGTCATTTTTTCTGTCCGTAACAATAACATTACATTTTTATAGTATCGTGCGGTAACCAATTTCAACAGTTAATTTTATCGTTATTTTCCCTATTATTTTTAAATTTGTTCAATAAATTGTTTTTGTAGATAAAAATATTTTATTTAAATACAAATTTAAATACTTTAAATGAATTTAAATAAATGTAAATAGTTACCGTCCGTACTGAAAATCTAGTAGTAATGTTTATACCAATAGTAGTATATACGTAGGTCAATAAAATGTGACGAGTATCTAACATAACAGATTGAAATTATTTTGGAGTCGATCATTTTTAACACATGTACGTGTAAATAAATTTCTATACTTTGAGAACTTTATTTTGAGACACACACGTTATAATGGATGTGAATACTTTGCCAGTACCTTTTATTAAAGTTTATTATTAACCATCTTAAACAAATATAATTATTAGATATCTATTCAGAATATCTTATGTGCGTAACACACCGGGACGCGCTGATAGCAGTCATTAAAGTCACCGATCAATTCGTTACATCGCTTAAGTATCACCTCTCGTTTGATATAATACGAATGATCAATAAGAGATGGGAAATATGCTACACATTGGACTACTGTTAGAAGACGACATCAACAACCGAAGAAACTGGAAGTTCATGGATGCAGCAGGTGCAGACCGGACATAATTTCGGGATATGAGCACCTTTCGACCGCGAACGGGGAACCGCGCCGCCGGGGCTCCATGAATCACACCCTCGTTAACCCATACTCGTTCTCGCTCTTTTTCGCCTTCTCTCCTCCTCCTTCTTTTTCTCCTTCTCCCGATCATCCGCCACCTCGAGACGCCTCTCGATGCTCTCTTCGTTTCGTGTTTCTGCGCATTTTCTTCCCTTCACTCATCCTCTCTCTCTTTCTCTGCGTCTGTTTATCTTCCCCCTCTCTGTTCACCTTCTTCAGCCCGATATTCTGTAAAGCCTCGGGGTTACGACCCGGCAACACCTCCGCGCTCTAACAATTCACTCCGAAATCGCTCCAATTAACTGCACAGCAACAATGTTAGCTCTCTTGCTTGCTCGTGTCTAAAATTGTGGATTTCCACTGTAATCGTTCTTCGAGATTTCTAGTTACTCTGTGAAGAGCGCCTCTTTTTACTGCAAGTTAACTGTTCGCGAGATTCAAACGTACAATGAATCGATTCTTTATATGGATAAGGAGATACACTGATATTTCAATGCAATAAAATTATTATAAATTTTTATTCTGAATATATAAATATGCAAAAAATTTCTATATATATAGGATAGAGCGGAGCTAGTTATGATATTTTTTATTCAAATTATTATAAATCTTCATATATAATTATGATAGAATAATGAGAATTGCTTTAAAACGTTGCATGTTCATTTAGCTTAATAATTAAGTATTTATCAATTTTTAATATTTGGTAAATAAGAAAAAGTATTTTGTTTGATTACAAAGAAGCAAAGTGTTTCAATAAATCCAACCCATGGAGCATGTTGAGCCGCCCGAAGGGTAAGTTGAATCCATGAAAGGATTATGTGTATATTAATCAAATCTTTATTTAAGTTTTTATGTTTTGTATAATAATTTATAATACTCTCTCTTCAAATATTTTAATTAGCAAAATTAAGAAAAACTAAAAAATTTTACTCTTTATGATAAAAATTAAATATAGAATATATTTTTAACTGTTAAAAACATCAATAAAGATTTTATTTATAAGCATCTGAGTTTATGTGACTAGTTGTGGGATATTTGGCCAAAGCTCCATACCGGTGTCGACTAAAATATTTTTATATATAACTAAATAATTTTTATATAACTAAGTAATTAATAAAATAGCAACTTGACCATTAAAGCAAAACACACTAATAACTTATATTAAAAAAATACACTACGCAAAAGAATTAGAGGAACACTTTAAAACCTGCAAATTTTGTCGATATTTAAGATACTGTATCTCCGTTTCCAGAGATCGCAGGACAATTTTTCTGGGTGAGTTTTAAAGGATAAAACTTCTACTTTGAAATAGTTAATGTGATATTTGCCGTCCCACCGAATAGTCCTTTTCGCGAAGACCAAAAGTAGGTCGTGTTAAAATTCCGAAAATTTCACGGATTTCCAACTTTTCACGGTCAAAGTACGAACAGACCGAAAGATCTCATTACATACATTTTAAGTTTGAAACTTTTCCTTTAAAATGAGACTTCAACCATTACTCTAGCCTAGAAGCTGAGTTATCAGGTTCCAAAGAGAACCCTACATTTTGCAAGATTTTGAGTAAGTACTGCCGGCATTCGCGTTACCCGATGTGCATCACGGGAAGGTTGCTCGGTCGGAATTTGCATATCGTGTGTGTGTGTGTGTGTGAACGCGCGCGTGTACACTCAGTCAGAGATAAGGACTCCGAGATTCGTCATCCCCCGGTATTTTCCAAACCCTCTCTGCTGTGTATGTGTGTGTGCGTGGGAGTGTATATGCGTGCGTGAGTGTGTGTGAGCGTGCGTGGGTGCATGTGTGAGCGCGCGCACGCATACCCTGGTGGAAAAATGTTGCTGAAATTATTCCACGTTTTGAAATACTTTTCAACAAAATTTCAACATTTCAAAAAAATTTCAATTTAATTTCAGCGATTTTTAGCTGAACAATTCGTTCAACTTTCTTGTTGGCTCAACTAGCTTGCTTTATCTTATTCTACAAAAAATTTTATATTTTTCTGACTTTCTTAGACTTCCCTTGAACATATTCAGTTCTTTAAATAATTGGATTAGTGTAATTATCATATTTATTAGATATATAATTTATAAGCTGCATCACGTAAAAGCGTGAATAAATAGCGGCTTATTTACATAACGAGAGATATTATCAAATAATGAAATTGGAATTTATTTGATAAGCCAGCTGATCGCTAATTAATTGGCATATTGCGCGGCATCTGCTTTAATGAGTTTAATACCTTGCTAATTATCGGTAGCGGAAGACTTTTACGAGCGTTAAATGCTCATCTAAACGATCGTTGTAAATCATAGTCTAATTGGCCTCCGAAAAAAAACACGACATGGTCCAAAGGGAACACCCGGGATGGGGAAAGAGGCGAAAGAGGAGAGAAAATTATGCGGAGACGAGATTCATCAAGCTCGAATATTCGAGGATAGTAATGGTGTTCTCGCGTTTCGATAAATTACATGACTCGATCATCGAGTAAACTGGAAATTCCGTCGATGCCTAGCGATTATGATTAAACGTAATTAAAGCTTGGAATGATATATATGAGGCTAAGTCAAAAAAAGAAAATTGTCAGAGCGGAGAAATAATATTAACCCTTAGTATACATGATTAAGACGCTTCATGTATTACGTATTTCTTTTTCTTTGAGATATTACGAACACCTGGTAAGTATTTTTTAAAAATATTAAAATATATACAATAATTATTTAATAATTTGTGTTAATACTTTTGAGACTTTCACGGATATTTTCTTCAAAGGTGCCAAAGGGTTATCGTCGTGTCGTGAACCTTGTTTCACTTCATTAAGACGAGGAGCGCATATTTCTTTTATATTAATAGAATGTCGTGCTAACTTCACGGATACTCAAAAATGGGATCTGTGAAGTTAGCATATTTTATTAATATGAAAGAACTAGTAACAGTTCCATCAGCATTTTTTTTCGAAGTTCTGCAGTTCCTTATAAAAATAAAAAATAGTTGAGATTCACCCTGAAAGTAGGACTGTCTCGCCGAGATCGGGATATCTGATCACATCACGTATATTGTGAAAAAAAATTCCGAAATACTCTGTCACTATTTATCGTTCGCGTGATCGTCTTCAGCGGCGCTCTCGCAACGATGCATCTTTTTACAGACGAACACTCTCATCCCTTGCCCGAGGAACGGCGTTCCTCTAATTAACCACTGCGCTGGTGGATTTTTCGACGCGTAAATACGTCGCTATCGGCCCGTCGCGTCATGTCGCGACGCGAGGGGGAGGATTAAAGGGCGAAGAGGCCCGTGAAGAAAATCCATTTGTTCAGCGATGACGAGGCTGGCGGCTCCGTAACGATCCCTCCCGTTCGTTCGTTTTGGCGGTCGATTGAAAAGTCAGCGGCTGACTAATGGACGTGGGCTAATTGCCAACAAAGGCAAATCAATCTCCATCGCGCAGCGCGGGCTAGTTGAGTCGTCGTCGCTCCGTCGACGATGTGTAAAGCGTTAAACGGCTCGCGAGCGCCTCCCGATGCGCTGACAGGTACCTTGAGCAATGGCGTAGGGTCTCATCAGAGAGTCTTAAGATATATTCATTCCGAGATCACGGACGCCATTCCTTTTCCTTTTTGCCAAATGGAAATTTCAATCACACTGGAATATTTAATTATGTGATTAATGTTTTTCTATGTCTATTGATATCTTTTTAGTAAATCTTGAACATTAGAAACTGCAACGTTTCGTAATTAAATTTTTTTCCGTTTGATAATATTCTTATTACTGTTACATCATTAAAGGTATTGTAATTATTGCATGATTGGTTAGATGTCGAGTTCAATTGAAGTCGGAAGAACGGAACCTCTTTAGGAATGGAACCTCTCGAAGAGATAACGAAGAGTTGCAGAAGGCGAAGCTTCATGGACAGAGAAGTAGGAGGACAAAGAGGAGGATTTTATACGACGCGAATATAAAGGAGAGGAGAGCAAAGCAAGGATCTAAGGGGAGCAAGGGAACAGTAGAGAGAAGAGTGGAAGAGCTCGTGGAGCGAACGAGCGATGAGTTTACTTTTTGCCGGACTCTAATTAGAGACCAATTATATCGAGCAGGCGTTTGCCTCCACACAATGAACCGCGCGTTTAGTATCGATGTAGCCGGCCGATTAACTCCTATTTGTTGCACGTTTTGTTCCCTCCCGGGGTTTTCGGGACCGCCGTTGAATAAATATGGCTTAAGGGTGCTTGCACACCGTGACGTTCGTGAATATCTTAGATGTATTAGCGTCGACAATACAAATATAATAATGCACGTTAAATTGAAAATTTAGTATGTAAAATTATTCTATTTTTCACAATAAATTTTTCGTAGTATTTTAAGATGCTTATTAGCAGGGACCTGGACCAAAAGATTTTTTTCAGTTCGGTTTAATAAAACATCTAGTAAATATCTGGTTTCAGTTTCAATTTCTTGACTTAAAAAAGTGCATCCGGAACTCAAATCACGTTGCGACGACAATGAGCGAGCGAACGAGATAGAAGAACTATTTGCTAATATAATCAAGATGTTGGAAAGTATCCTAACCTTGTGGATTTTTCCATATTTTTCGGAAGCCTTAGACAATAAAAAGACTTAGGCTGGACAAAGGGAGAAAATATGATTGCAGACGAAAGGTTAAACTAACGAAATTTGTAATATTACTATTTTAGTTTCAATTTACGATTGCGTTTCAAGTCCAACATTAATCGGCGCGCAAGTTATAATTGAAAAATGTATTTAAAATTACATGTAAATGTTATTATTAGACACCAGTTAAGATCCAGCCTCGACCATATTTAACCCTTCTACTTATTTGATTTATTCGTATAGCGGTTTAGTTCAACCTTGTTAAGATTATCCTGCAACTAATTAAAATTATAAATGAAATTAAGATTGCATAAAAATGTTCCAATTTTCATATAATTATTATATACGTATAATCATTATTATATGAAAATAATATTCTAATCTTCGTATAATTCTTATTAATATAAAAATAATATTATCGAAGAAAACAGGAGATGTCTGCTAATTTTCATGATTAAAGATTTCAAAATATATCACGCTACCCGCGCACGCGGTGATAATAAATGCGAAGGTAAACGCGATTAATATATACAGTGGCACGTCGTAAATCTAAAAAATACCCCAACATTAATGCCTTTACGACCGTGGTATATAAAGAGGCCGTCGCTTACGGAGATTTTTCACGCGGCCACGGTTACGCCACCCATATTTCCTCGCGTTTATCCAAGGGCATTTGCCCGGACGGCGCGGGGTACACTCGCGGTATACCATATATCCACGATAATACAGAGACGTAAGGCTTGTCCAAAACGAGCAAGGCGGAGAAAATGCGTATAAATATACAAAGAAACGACGGAAGAGAGAGGGACCGTTAATCGGGCAACCTGCTTATTGAGCCAATTATAAGAACGTGGACAAATTCAAGCGGCTAATCAGCTTATGGGCATTATAATGCTGCATGGTAGCTGCAGGGGTCTGCGTGGGATCTGATAAAGTCTCCCTTATTTATTATGTACACCCCGTACATTCGTGGCCCGCGATGTACGTCGGGATGCGCTGCGCGCTACGTGGATGCGTTCACATTCGGGCCCACACGGCCCTCTTTTGGTATGTCCACGTGTGCGACACAGCCACCGTACAGAAGAGCCACTGACGGATCGTCTGGTGGCGATCGTAAACTGAGAATTTCTACCAATACGTATAATTTTTCGATGGTTCCATTCTCTTCCAGAGACGCTGCATTGTCATTGCATTGTCAAGAAATTAAATACGAAATTAATATTCGACATTTTTTAATTTAGATGTTTTTATTTATACCGCTGTTTGTTAAAATGTCACGGAAAAATATTTCAAGAACATTGTTGTGTGATTATACTTATTTTTTAAAAGTAAATTATTTCTCTCTTTCTGTGTCTTTTAGATTTCAAAGCTTACGTGTTGTATTTCTTACGTTGTGGTTTCCGCTAAAAAGTGCAGAAAAATATTCCAATTTTTTAAAAATGAATCAAATACGTTATACTCGAGAATACGCAGGGCTTCGCGATATCGTAGTCCGGCGTTGAGAGTGCGCGTTCCTGAGAGGGTTACCTGGCGCATCCCACACGGCCGTCTGATACCATGAGGTCCACCGTATATAATACAGATTTCATATGCTAATTCCTTGATTAACAATGCCGGGACGGAGCGTTTCATCATCCCGCGTTACCACCGACGTCTTAATACCGCGGATTTACATGCTAATTCGCCGAAGGACGGTGCGTCTCGTCCCTCTCGCCTCCACCACGAAGGGGGGACCGTGTCCAGTTCGCAGCATCCGGAACGGAGAGCGGAACGCGTCCGAGCGTTTATCTCACGGCACATTATGCGAGAAGCAAGCGAGCGAGAGCGCGCGCGCGCGCGCAACGGGAAGCGGCCGATTATTTCTTGTCGCCAGTGTCGATGTAACAAAGTTGCCGTGGAATACGCCGCGTAATCTCGCGATCTTTTAGCCTAATCGATTTGCACGCCGCTTCGTCGCGGATTACGCCGGTCAGTGATGAATCGGCTGTTAGTCGCTCGCTGGGATTACCAGCGAACAGATCATGTTCTTAGGCGAGAGAATGGCAGACATAATTGAGATAAAAACTGAATGACTTGTTTTTATCCAAATTAAAAGTATAAAAAGAACAGGATTATATCTATATTTTTTACACTGAAAGAATGGTTTTGCTGAAGTATCTGAAAATTAAGTCACAGATACAGATTTAAAAATAATTTTATTTAGACTTTCAAAATTATATATATATAGGGCACTATAGTTCTAAAATGTTAAAACTTTTTGCGCAACATTGTTATTAACGCTTAAGCATAATTATTTCTTTATAAGTTTAGAGGATCGAGATATTCCTAACTTCAAGTTAAATCCTATTTTTTTCAAAACTTCTTCGAAAATAATTCTTTTTAAATATATGTTGTTATGATGGTCCAACATAATTATTTTCAGATCTGTATGTAACTAAATTGTTAGATACTTCAACAAAACTATTCATTTCGTGTACATTTCTCTTTTCGTATTCAAAAATTATGAAAAGGCCGTACATTTAAACAGTTAAAATTCCTTCTAACTGTACAGAATAAAATTCATAAGAAATTTAACCCTTTTGATTATTAATTACCTTCTTACAGCTTATTTGAAAATAGAGGATAATTTTTATTCCTATGGATTCATCTTTTCATAGCGGTACAAAAAAATGTGAGGCATTATCCGTTAATGCAATGTGATTTATATAAAAATCACAGTGCTTATAAAAATGACAGAATGATTATTTAAAGATATTACTTCTGACGCGACATTTTTTCTTCTTGTAAGACGTACACATTTCCTCCGATGATAATTTTTCATTCCGTCCCCGTGACAAGCGAGTAACGGTGAAACGTTGCTTAGTATTGAATTAATTCCGGTGACGCTTACGGGAGTGATAAGGGCGCGTTGGCGCGTATCTACCGAGAGAAGGCCAATCAAATTCTCATGATTCCGAATTAGCAGATGCTTTCGCCAGATCGAATGGGCGTCCCGCAGCGCGCGGGACCCTCGAAAAGAAACCCCGTGGAATGCGTGCCCAACCTTAAGATATTCACGACAACTATATTAGCCGCTTCAGATAGGATCGGCATCATACTGCGCCAACGACATGCTCATGGTTAACCCCGAGAAAGAGAGAGGTCTGATCCACGCAACAGCATCCTTTCTTCCTTCCCCGCATCTCCCTTCGAGATCTCGCGAATCGTGCGAATATACGAAGGTAAAAACTCAGTCTTTAGCACATTAGTCAGGTGTCGGATATTTCCGACGCGATAGATACGCGCTCATTGAAAACTGTTTCATCTTAATCTTGCCTTAATATGGTTGAGGCCAAGCGCAGTGTTCAATGGGACAACTGTGTCTAGGAAAGTATTCTTCTTGAAAAAGAAGAATATAAAGACATAATATAAAAAAATAATATTTGTTCGGAAATTTTGTTTCCGAAACAGGACACAAGTATTAATCGTATATCTATATCTCTAACTGTGATTTCAATAACTGCATATCTCGATAATTTTGATTTTTGTTTTGTTGTTTTGTAAAAAGACGGTTTTACTGAAATATCTAAAAATTTAGATAGATAGGTACATACGGTAAAATAATTTTGTTGGATTATCAAAATATTGGTGTAGGACACTGATTGCTAGAATGTCAAAACTTTTTGCAGCACTGTTCATCATGCTTGAGTTTTCCTACATAATTATTTTGATGATCCAACAAAATTATTTTTTAAATCTGTATTTAAATTTTTAGATAATTCAACAAAATCGTTTTTTTTTATATAGATGTAACGTTTTTTTAAGTTAAGATAATCTAGTTTATTTAATTACAGTCTAGCAAGATATTCGTAATTTTTGCTATGAACGTAATTATATCGCTTTATAAATATCAGCGTCATTGGTACCTGTTAAATTTTATTCTATGGGTTGATAACAATTCGGGGCCCGTAAGCAAAAGTCTGAGACAGCGATTAAAACCGATGGACCGACAGGAATGAACGTCGAGATCGGACGAATAGATTTAGCAAGCCGAGTCAGCAAGCTGAGACATTTTTCGCATTTCGTGGAGGATCGCGGACACGTGTTGCCGACACGGCCGTCTCGGTTTTATTGGAATTCGCGAAATTTCTCTGATCGGCGCGTTTCCGAGAGGACCCAAAAATGCGATCCGCGCCCGGATAGGCAAAACCACGGGAAAAAATAAAAGCCAGAACCGAGGAGATAGACTGTGATTAATTTGACGAGCTGACAGATATATAGCAGAGAAATCGGAAGAATTCTCATAGGAGAGAACATTAGAATCACGCCATTAATTTTTCTGAAATTAATTATGCTTGTGAATTACACGACGAAAATTTTCTTTTAATCTAAAAGTCATCATTAAATCACAAATTATTTACACGAATGCGTTTGTTGATGCTGCCATAAATTCATTAAAAATTATTATTGTATATATATAATCCTTTAGTTAATCTTAAACTTTTTTTATTCAAATTCTCTTTTATTCAATTATCCTGTATGTAAAATAAGGTTTACTGAAATATCTGAAATTTTAACTGTTTTAATTTTAAGATACCGGTCTAAAAATGATTTTGTTGGACCATTACAATAGTTATGTAGAAAATTCAAATATGATGAGAGCAAAGTTAGCAACCAGTTCGAACATCCTACATAATTATTTTGATAATCCAATAAATTTATTTTCAGATCTGTACCTAAATTTTTAGATACTTCAGCAAAACTGTTCTTTTCGCGTAGAACTCATTAACGATTGAAAATAAGAGTCAAAACAGTTTGTCGTAACAAAACGTTTGCCCGTGTAGCAGAGGAAATTATTGGAATTTCTCACGAAATTTAATGTGGTACGCGCTACTAATTGTGCGCGTTGCCAACATCAATTGGTATTCCATACAGTTGCTTTACTCGGGAGACGTTTTATCGTGACTTCCTTCGCGCGTGATCACCGAGCGAACGAGGAAATCTAACAAAAATCCATGATCGATTAACAATGCCGGGCGATATTGACTGCCAGCACATTAATACATTACTTTCTGCGTTGCCGCAGACTTCCGGTTTCTGATGAGTCTCGCCATTCGACTCAGCCGTCTCGAGACTGCATTCGATCGCGTATGCGGCGCGCGTAGTGACAACGGTTGAACGATGCAGACGGTGTCAACGGTAAATGGTTATGACGGGGACGTCTTGAATCTTTGATTTCCACGATGTCACATTACACGGAAACGCTCGTCGTCGACACGCGATCGAATATCGACAATGATAAAGCGACTTCGATAAATCGCCGGACATAAATTGCGCACTAATTTATGAATTACCATTCAATGATCCCTCGATGTCATTCAGTAATATTCTCGTTTCCTAGCTTTGCGATTAACGAAAAAATTGTTGTAAAATTATGAAAATATAAACCTTGATCCGATCAGAACGAATAGCTCCGCCATGGAAAAACGCGCCATGTGTTTCCTCTGTAAGCGGAGTAAAAGAATATCTAACAGAACATCGTCTCGAATTCTTTTCCACAGATAACGATATTTATTTTAGTTTCAGTTTCACATCCTGATGATAACAGAAAATCATATCGTTAATGATAACGATAATCAGACATCCTGTAGACACAACGAACTAGTAATAGACCATTAATTAGGCGATAATATGTCGAGATAGCGAGGCTCTAAACTAAACGATCTCAGAATTGAGGAAGTAACATATTTCGTGATAAAATTAAAAGAGGCAAATAGTATTAATTTACAAATATAAGAGTATAAAATAATAAAACTAATTGTAACTATATAACTAAACTAAATTGAATCGACTTTCTGCAAATGGAAAAAATGACGGAAATATAATTTATTGTTATTACAAAAAGAACGATTTTGCAATAACACATAATATCTATATATGTTTAAGTAGATGCAAACTTGAGAATAATTTTGCTGAACAATCACAATAATTATGTAGGAAATTCAAGTATGATAAGCAAAAAGTTTTGACATTCTAGCAATTAGATTAAGCGTCTAATATAATTATTTTGTTAGTCAATAAAATTATGTATTTTCAGATATGTATCTAAATTTGTAGATACTTCAACAAAATCGTTTTTTCCGTGTAATATTTTAATTAAATATTAATATTTAATTAAATATATCAATAGGAAAAAGTAATTGTAATAAAATCTTATGGCACGTGCCACATATTCAAATGTCTTACTCTAACGTGTTCACGAGCGTATTCGCTCGCGAGCAAATCAGACGAAAGAACGGTCGATCGATCGGTGACGCGAAACGCAAAGGACACGGGAGACATTGAAATGACGCTCTTTACCGCGAAAAAAACAGTGATTTACAAATGGATGATTAATCATGGAACAATGGTCGGTGCCAACGGCGCGGCGGAAGATGCGTAATCGCCACGGCCAGTATCGGCTGGCTACCTGGAAGGCCGTCAATTAATCACGAATCCGCGATGTGCGCTGTGTGTGTGTGTGTACCTAACTCGGTGGAGGACCGAGTTAGGACCGCCATAAACAAAACGCACCTACGACCGAGTACGGGCGCCCGAGGCGATCAACGTCTCTGAAATATCGCCTGGGTGTGACTGACATTGCTGATGAGCGAACCTGGCAGGAAGGAAGTCTCGCATGGCGCCGCGAGACGTTGCCTTTCGCGACGTATGGTCCGCAAGACGTTTAGGATCCCTTCTACGAAATTCCTCAAGGTAGACCGACTTTACAAACAACTAACAGTCTTTTAAACATGGAGCAAATACTTAGATATTAAATCAGTCATCGCAAGAAAATTCATTACGAAATACAGTTTATTAACAACTAACATTAGTCTCTCGAACGTGAAACAAATACTCAGATATCAAATTAGAAATCGTGAGAAAATTCATTATGAAACGTTTAAATACATAGCATCTTGCGCATAGAGTTATACTACCTCCTGTCTGATATCACACACAGAAAGAACAGTTTCTCTAAAGTATATAAAAATTTAGCTAAATACAGATCTGAAAATAGATTGTTGGACATCAAAATAAAAACAAAATTTTTAAGTAGGAAACTTAAGCATAACTTGAGCAATGTTGCAATTTGAATATTCTAGCAACCAATTTGAGCGTTCTACATAATTATTTTGATAGTTTAATAAAATAATTTTCGCGCGTCAGTAAAACCATATATCTACAGATTCTTTTATTCGCGAGTACAGCGAATTGCGCATTCTATGTACTGGACTTTAGCCATCTTCATAACGGAAATCGTTATATCTTCGCAATTTCCGTGACGTATATTATATAATTACAAATTAAAATGTCTGGCACAATGTAAATACCGTTGAATGGCGAGATATACAGTTCGAAATCGCGCAGTCACTTGCATGTCAGGAGATCCGTCATCCCTCGGAGCAATTGTCGACATCGTTGTCATTTAAAGGACAGGGAGATAGGGCCCGACGAGTCGTGGTGTGGAACCGATAATAAATGAACAAGTCTGCTAGATGGTATCGCTAATTGCATGTGGCTGGCAACAATAGTGTGATTGTCTTAGACGATACAGCATCTTCACGAGAGTACCTGCCCCTTTTCGCCCTTTCTTCCTCCTCATCCCCGTTCTGCCGCCCCCGCTGCAACCTGGCGCAGCTCCGTGTCCTCTTTCCGCGCTTTCTCACCGCGTGTTCCTCTCCTATCCGCTGTGTTCGCTCGTGTTTGCGTATAGGTGCCATTATAGTCGCGTCCGTGTGGGAAGGTGGGCGCCAAACTTTTAAATCGACGCCTCCGCAATCAAATTACAGACCGGGACACGAGACGCGGTGCCCATGCATTATTTATGTATCATGCCGCGTGCCTCGGCACTGAGGAAATATCTCTTGTACGTAGGGCACACACGGCCACGATGGGCGGGAAGGGAGGAGGAGGCCCAACGCGATGGAGGAGAACCCCAGGAGATAGTCGCGAGAGCATATAGGTGTTGATAATTCGATGGCATTATGGAAATGCTAACGAGATTCCTGAATCGCGCACGACTAGCTCCCTGCGAAATTAAAGCGCGGGGGAAGGAGGGGGCGATTAAGCAAACTTTGCTTCTCGATGTAAGCGCGTACGTGCTCGGAAAAAATCGAGTCTGCAGAACATAGAGTGTACGCTGCATTTTATGTTTTTTCAAAGAGGATTATCGAGAGATTAATTCCCGACTAGCGTAACGCGCGTCGTCTCTTTTGATTATCATGCATCCGGAAATTTCTTTTTTTTATTCGAGAAATATATTAGTATATGTTGATACATATTAATTGACGAGGAAATAATGAGCATCGTACGATCAGTTCTTAAAAAAATTTACAGAACGTTAATTGCAAACAAGCTTGAGTGGCACAAAGAATGCGTCCCAGTAAACATCAAGTAGTAGTAATATAACTGAATAATTTCCTACTCAAAACAATATATTACATAACTGTCATGTGTTATATTATAGTTATATGATTGAGTGAGAAATTATAAATAACAGTTGTTATTGTGGTTTACTAGGATAATTTATAGGATGTTATTCGCATAAGATACTCTCAGAAAAAAAAGTCATTATAGTGGTAGCAACTCTATAAAGGTGACAACTATACAAGTTTTATATGTATAATTAATATATATAGTTAAATAAATTATCTTATATTGAACTATGTGTGTACATTAATTTTACATATAAATACCACTATGTCTTTCTTTGAGTATATAGGATTCTAATTTTTCCTACAAAGCAATCAGCATTGATACTTAGCAAGCTAAATTGTTACTCCATCGGCAACTTTCCCGATCAATCATCTTATCTAACATCGATTAGGAACATCTGAGAATTCGCTGGAAAGTTCTATGGCGAATCATCTAGCGAGTCCTGAACGATCATATGCCTTAACATCTCGGCGATTAGCCGACAATTATTCGCGCGCGAGTCGGCGGATCACGTGCCGATGCTTAAGCGTGTTTAACTATTATCGTCGACGTTCGCATGACAGGAATATCCCGGTTGACTACCACCCAGATAGTGAGGCGCGGGAAAAGAAAGAGGGAGAGAGGGGGGTAGAAAGAGGCGCAAGCAGACTCTCTTCGCGAATATGCGTGCTGCTACGCGGGTATCGCGCGACGCATACTTACCATCGTGCGGCTCACACATTATTATGGCATGTTCGCAATAAGGCACGGACACATTTCACACCCGGGCGCACACTTCGATCTTTCGCCCGCGAGGCATTCTCGGAACGTTCGGGCCGCGCTGCCGGGAGATCATTTCAATTATTTAACGGGCAACTCGATCTCAGGCATTTCTTATATCCGTGACGATCCCGAGATCGTGATCCAGGTGTTAATGGTCTTATAGAAATAACCCAGGTACGTTGATGTGACGGGACTGCCAATGGAATGAATGACTATCCTGCTTCCGCGTCAGATTCGAGTGACAATTCCTTCGATTGACCCGCGTGTGAGGTTAAATTATTAAAAAATTTTTATTTTTTATACAAAGAATGATTCATTTTGTTATTTGTCATATAAAGAATGTTTTTTGTTACTAAATAATTATTGTTATACAGTGTGTCAGATCTTCTATTGATAGCAGATTCCCGAAGTCATTATGAAATGAAAATTTTAATTATCTTTCATCGTTAATCACTTTATGTAACTAGGCGCCTAGCATTCAGTTTCTCTAATTTATTTCTACATTGTTAATTTCAATTAAGTTATTCACTGTTTTTATTATATTGATTGGATTTTTAATTTTTTGAATTCGGCGCTGATCATTTCATATTAATATTAATTTGTTAAATTTTGAATTATGTTTCTCTGATAACTGTTGATCCTGAGTGTAAACCATGTCCACAATATCGGTGCCAAGCAATCGCTATTTATGTGACATCTTCTCATGCATGGAGTATTCCACCTCGTGATCCACAGTAAGATACATCTTATGTTAATAATCCTTGTAAAAGTTGAAGATGATTTAAAGCGAAAACCGAAACGTTCAATTATATTATTTTGAAATCAAATTTGTATTGCTTTGTTATTGTGCTCAAATTATTGTGCTTAACCCTTTATTATGCTTGATTCTTATGGGAATAAGTCTCCGCCCTTTCTTATTGAAAATGATGTATTTATTTAAACAAAACAATACAAAGTGAGTTTATTCAAAGTACGCTCCATCGGAAGCGAGAACTTTCGGTTTCAACAGCTCATCTTCGAGTAACGTTTGCAATTCTGCATCTTCAAATTTTTTCGGTGCACCTTCGCGTTCTTTGTCACGTACGTCGAAATCACCATTGTTGAATCGTCAAAATCATTCTTTACAGGTAGTATTCGATGGAGCACGCTCATCGTAAATATCTACGAGCAAACGATGCGTTTCTGCATCACTTTTCTTTAAAATGAAATAACGAGATGGAGTAAAACTTCCCGCATGCGTTACTTTTTTGGAATAAATTCCGACATTTTCAACGCAAAAAAGTTACTCTTGTTTACGCTTCGAACGAATGCTAACTATTGGGCTCAAAAGCTTGAACACACACCTTTCAAATACATGTATTGCCGTTTTATCAAACACACAAGCAGTGCTACTAACAACATCTATCTACATTAGGCGGAAACTTATTCCCATACCTAATATACTCGTATATTACTTCTTTATAAAAATTCTAATATCAAAATGTCAAGATTACGTTTTTAAATGAGAAATGCTTAAAACTGATCGATCAAATTGACCGAAAATTTTATATTCGAGCACATCGCGTGATAGTGAAAATGTTAGCATTAATTCTCTTCTTGAAATTGAAATAATTCTGCATATTTTTATTATTATACGATATGTCAAATATTTGAGCACGCAAATTTGATTGATTAACTTTAAATCCTTCTTATTTGAAAACTATTATAGCTTTTTTAGGTATTTTAATATTAAGATTTTCATTTCAAAATGATTTTAGGAGTCTATCGTAGTCGTCATGGAAGATCTGAGATATTAAAATAAATGTATATTTAAATAAAATCTGTTCAAGAAAAATTCAATCAGTCTATGCTACACGGAAAAAATAATTTTGCTATAGTATCTAAAAATATAGCTATCTGAAAATGATTTTGTTGGACTATCAAAATAATTATGTAAGATGTTGAAGCTGATTAATTTACTTGTTAGTATGTTACAATTTTTTTCAGCATTGCTGATCATACTTAAGTTTTTTATATAATTTTGATGGTTCAACAAAATTATTTTCAGAAGTGGTTCTATTTAAATTTTTAAATACTTCAACAAAATTATTCTTTTCGTGTAGCTGTCGAATCAAACGTTATTCCTCTGAGAGAAATGAGCATAAATATTTTTCTTTAAAGACGAGTACGTGATAGCAATATTTCGGACTCATGAGACGCGCGTTATAAAGTCGCGTCGCCAAACAATTAGCAGTTCATTAGACTTCCAGGCACGTTTTATCACCTATATTTTCACCTTCCGCGAGGTGAGGACGGTGGCGTAAGATGAAGGTGCAACAGCTATGAGTGCCGGATAGAATTCCAGTCTCGTTGCCGCTACGTGGGTGTTTCCGCTCCTTTTTGCCATAAGCATTCGTTCTGCCACTCGTCGACCTGCCGCTGAAAATCGCGCGTTCTGAACCGTAAGCGTTAGAAGCACGCGGATGCCAGCACGTTCCGGCGACACCGTCGTAATCGATTCTTCGAAAGCATCCGTTAATAACGACGCCGAAAAATGCCACAGACCACCGCCGTTTCCAATCGTAAATTCTTTAAAACGAAGTTAATCGCAATATTCTTGAATAAATTTTCAAATTTTGGAATCAAGATATGCGAAATAATAAAACTAAAAGAAAATAAAAATAGTTGGCCAACTTATCAATTTTTTAGTTTAGTACACACATGATTGGACCATCCCGTACATTTTGTTTCTTTAAAATGCTACGAGTATCTGACTAAACAATGGTCTCTATCCTTTTCCTTTATATTACAATTTTATAAATACTTTCTAAAAATGTCAAAAGTGTATGTAAAAATCATTTAATAATTTTTGTACACTTGTAAAAGCGATAAAAATTTATCCGAGACACGAACTTGGGACATTGTGTGTAGTAAAAGTACGGAAAATTATCGTGTGCACTAAGGATTATTATTATATTTACATCATTTGCACATATTAATTGTATAGAATTCACGGATTCTTAATATCAGGATTCATAACACAAACGCACCACGTGGTTAAACGTTCTACATAGCATGAAAGTTGTCGATGGTAATCTCACTGGGTCGGAAAATCATCGGCCGCACCCGGCTGCATGCTCGAGGTAAATCAGAAAATTAGATCTTCTCCCCGTCCCCGGAAAAGTGGCGAGAACGAACCGATAGGCAGGAAGCGACTTAGACTAAGGATGTGACGTCGAGGTCTCTTAACTTCGAAGTCAAAACCCATCGTCCCATCTGGTCCATTGTCGTCCTTTAACGAGATTAAGCGGTCGCCTTTCAGATCGGCCGCTCGACCGGACGAACCGCAGGTCCAAAAAATAAATATTTTGAGGACTCATTGTCGAGAAAATCGCGCCAGCGCAGATGTGAAATAATTTTCAACATTTTCGCATCGAATGGCTCAAATGATAAAAGGATGCAAGAGGGAGGAGAAACGCGAGGGATCTCAGAGAATTTCGTGGTTTTCGGATAATGCTCGATATCGGGGTCGTCGCGCGACGAGGATTTCGCGGTTTTTGACTCTGAATGGAGACATGGCCTAGGATTGAAACGTCACCTCGATCTGGTATTGTCGACTAATGTTGGTTTTATGAGCGGCACCTTGTGACTTTGCCGAAAACTCAGGCCTCGTTCACTGAAGCGGAAGTCGAGGGGACGTGCACGCGAAAAGTTGGAAAGTCAAAGCTGTTCCGATCTTTTTGAACTATCTTTTATTTATGTAGACTCTCACTCGCAAGGGAATAGTCGGAGAATCTTGTTTCACATATGCTAAGCAGCTCGAGAGATATATTTTTTAAAGTATATTTTAGAAGTCAGAGGATCGAAATATCTCTAATGTTGACTTAAATTAACACATTGAATTCTATTACAAAAGTTCTTTGAAAATCATTTTATTGAATCAAAATAATTAAGTAGGACACTCAAGCATAATGAGCAATGCTACAAAGAGTTTTGACATTCTAGCAATTTGAGCGCTATACATAATTATTTTAATGATTCCAACAAAATTATTTTCAGACCTAATTAAATTTTTAAATAACAAAACTATGTTTTTATATATTAAAATAAAATAGAAAAGAAAGAAAAATTTTTAATTAATCAAAAAATTTTAATTAATCATATTTTTTAAATATTTTTAATTTAATTTAATTTGGTTTTATTTTAATAATTTATAACATTTTATTGTTAACAGAAAATTAATATTACCTATCATGAATTTGAATTATCCATACGCAATGTCTATCGCGCCAAAACTCTCATTAGCTCTTGTTTTTGTATTTTATTAACAGAAAAAAAAAATATTTCTAATATTTTTTATAAATAAGATATAAAACAAATACCTAATATTTTTATTTCTAAACTATAGTTCGCCTAAACTTCTTTAAATCTCAGTGAATATTTTCATGTAGACAATAATGAAAACAAATCAAGTCCTAAGACGGCAAATTAATTCGTTAATTTCGGAATTTCTCAACGCCGCATTATCTCTTCGCTGAGAATTTTTTGAATAAAAAAGAAAAGCAAAGAAGCGAAGGGACGATGGATGTTTAAGCTAGTCCGTGCGTTTGACATGGGAGACTTGGATCGGTTACCATTGGTTCACCTGGTGGTCTGTGCTTCTGCGGGAACTCTAATCTAATCTGACAGGTCACCGGTATAACAGACTCGGATTAACTGGCGTTTTGTATAAGTTAGTCTACTGATCTCTCGGACTCAATGTGGTATATATCTCCCAACCCTGAAAATCCCCTATTTTTCTTTTTGCTGCCCCGACGATTATGTTAAATTGTGACTTTGCCAATGCAAGAATGTTTTCTTTGGATAAAAGTGGTTTCGTTTCTTTCGCGATTGTATCTAATAAACTAGATAATTGAATAATCGACTGTTTTATAAATATGAGACAGTTTTATAAATATGTTACGCAAGTTTCTACTTATCTTAATTTTTATTTCAAATCGTATACATTTTTTCCGATTGTTAGTTTTTCAGCTCTTCAGAGATAAAATATTTATTTAAAAATGGTAAAAAACTATGATAAAATTTGTAATTTAACTATAAAATTTACAAACACTTACGCGCCACTATGACTTATTATATAAATTAATTTGGTATGTAAATAAATTATTATAAAATAAAATTGTTATTTAAAAATTATTATTTAAAGAAATTAATCTTCTGTTTTTTAATACGACACAATAAAGCGAAAATGGCTTTTTTAGAACACGTACTTAAAGGTAGGAGGTAGCATTTTCAATTCAGGAGTGGTTACCATCGAAGTATGTAAACAAGAGCTGTCCAACGTGATCGCCATAAACGATCGATCTATCGATCGGCCGCGAGCAATATCGTTTTCGCGGAACCGATAAAACGTAACCAATGACTTGATGGCATGATTAGGAACCCCGTTGAATATCTCTTTATGGTATACATGCTTCTACAATTTACGATCATCTTGCCCAGATATTCTCGTACGCTGACCCTAAACAGGACCTGCACATTGATCTACGAATCAGTCGGATCGATCTAAGAATCGAAGCTCATTCAAATCCTTTAATTCTTTTCAAATAATTTTCGATGTCTATTTATTATAGAATAAGTTTCAAGCCGTTCAAATTTATCACAACATAAAGATTTTCAAAGATATGTCTTATTTATATTTTTACAGAAGGATTGTGAAATTTAGGAATAAACTGATTGTGAGATTAAAATTAATCTATAACATTGATAGAAACGGACATCAGTTAGATAAAAGAAACGTTAGAACTGTAGTTCGAAAAAGCGAAATATTAGGTACGATATTTACAAAGAAAGTCTATATAGCGCTAGAATATGGTCAATTTCTTTCTATGGATTTTACGAATCTTTTCTTCGCGTAAAAGATGGATCTGATGGATTCCCACAGGAATGACCGAATTAGAATTTTTTGCTAGCTTAGAGACTCTTCTTCGAAATCGTTTTTCTTTTCACGGACTTTGATTCTTTTCTCTGCGAGGTGTGATTATTCTTGCTTGGTCGGTTTCAAAATTTCGTTTGCTTCCTTTTAAAGACGCTCTCTCTCGAGAGACTTTTTAAATTCATCTTTTACGGGCTTGTGCACGTGCCTTAAAAGTCAACGTGGCGTGTGGAAGAGAGGTCGGATTAAAATATTTTATTCACATAAATCCTCAGTATTTTGCGGTCAATTAAAAATGAAATGTTATATACTTGTCTTAACGCCGAGACACTACAGTGTTTCCTGATACTCACCATCAACAAATTATCGTTTACTGTTACATCGTTTAATGTTTTTGTTTAACACAAATAAGTCATATTCGGTCAAAGTGGGTGTCTAATTCTTTGCGTGAATCTTACAATTTTAAATGATTTATTAAGACCTTACAGTTTCCAGTTCAAGAAACCTGCGCGCCAATTATCAGTCTTGAAAAATATAAGCAATTTAATAATACTAATGATAATAAGGATCTTTAAAACATTATAAAGAATTTATTGTGAAAAATATTATTTTCAAAGGCTATTAAATTGCGAATGACGTTATTAAAATAATAAAAAAAAATAAGAATGTTAAGAAGAGCAACGATATCATCTATATTAACGATGGATCTAGATGCCATCATTTACAACAGTGTACATAACGTAGTTCGATGATTGCGTCAGAAAATTAATGACGGTGAGCGGCAGTTCCGCAGGAACTTTAGAATGATCGATGACGCTGTAACAATTCACACGAGATTTCTATAACCCTTTCTCTCACCTTTCCTTTCTCTCTTTCTCTCTTTAGAGATCATAAACCTCACCTCACGATCAGATTCCTTTCGTCTGCATTGCCATGATAGTTATCCGTCAGAAGTCAAAACGACGACGTATCACGATAGCCCCGTTTAAAAGCGAACATTAGTTGAGAAAAACCGACGGAAGGAGACTGCCGAGGACCTTGGTTGTAAAGATCGATAGACTCTCTACCCACCGCCGTTATAACGTCGTAATTCGTTACAAGCGCGCGCGTTATACAAACGTGTTACGTGTGTAAATAGTGGCTGACTCTGGTTGATCCAAACCGAGACATTATACGAAGGGGGTTTCTCATTTTCTCCGGTTATACCCGGGGCACTGGAGATGCTTATCGAAAACCGAGGGCTTTGTGTTAAAGAGCCTAATTCCCAAATGAGTTATTACCTATAAAACGCGCGCGGCTCTTGAGTGGACGGTAATATTGCCGCAGTAATAAACGGGCATTTATGGTGAGCCGAGAACCCCCCTTGCTCGGTCTCTCCCCCGCGGTTCGTTGGTCTCGTCTCCCTTTCTGGACCTCTTTCCACAGAAGCGGGTACGTTATACAACAGCGATGTAAATAAAGCTCGCCCAGGGTGGGAAGTTCGCTCCTCTTTCTTCCGCGTATGACATCGTTAAAACATTTACATCATCACGATCTCGTGCTTAAATAATCCACAAAGTGGGGCACAGCAAAAGTCGCGATGTAACTTTAGGAAATCAACCGCCTGTCATGTAATTAACGCGAGTACTCCTTTCAAGGTGCGATCAATATCACGTGTAATTGTTGCTTGCGAATGCGAAACGTACGATGTCTCTTATGCCCGTATTTGGCATTGAATACCAGAACGAGTATATCGCGATATTAGTTCTATGACGTCACAATGATGTCATCGGAAATACAAGAATAGAGGTATATTACTACATATATGAAATATTTCGATTTTTGAAAGATTACACAGACAGCAACTGATTATTTAAGTTTATTTTTAAATAAAGAAGTGACAAAAAAGTAGTTAAAAAAAGTCTATTCGATGAGCTACTTGATACAGCATAAAACTCGGTTCGGCACATAGGTATCTCGACAGTCGTGTTTAATTCACTTTTACATCCATCGCATCGAAAATAATCATTTTCGCTTCCTTATTCTTTATTCAATGATATTTGAAGATAGTATTCGTGAACTTATCTCGCACAATTATTCCTCTGTCCTATAACTTTCGAGTATTAAATAATAGAACAATTTATAGACGCTTACGATTGTAATATGTAAATATTTTCTGATTATATTTCAATATTAATAAATATAAAATATATAGTTTTATTTTTGATATGTAATAATAAATACGTTCAGAAATATCACATTTCAACACAACTTTTTGTTCCTTGTTTGACTTGTGATTCAGTCTTACATAAGTCCTTGCAAAACTGGTCGTAATAAATATAACACCGTTTTGGAAACTGTGCGCCTTCTAATGAACCTCTTTAGGCTGTTATTAAATTATAAATTATGACAATCTTATTTCTCATTTAATAAACCGGACGTTTTACCACGGCCGTTAATTTCTTACCGACACCTAGGGGCCTACGAAATATTTCATGGGTCTCGAAAAACTGGTTCGAGCTATTCAGTCCCGTCGAAAGAACGAGGTTATACGAGCTTCGAATCGTTTTAGATTCATGCTTCCTACACATCAATACTGAGAATTTTATTCCTTCCCGCATTCTTCATATTCCGAGCTCAAATTTATCCATATTATAACATTGTAAAAGAAAGTAACTTCCCATAAGTAATCCCATGAGAATTTATGGTTGATAAACAAGCGAACGATAATTTCGTTAAAAAAATAGCCTCGCATTCAGCCTCCCAAAAATAATATGCACTCGTCGCGTCGCCGTCATTATATATATGATATATCGCCTCTTACTTCAAAAGTTCAACTCAAAAACGATTTTCAAGTTATGTATCATGAATGATTTAAGTAAACACTACTCTATCAATCATCAAAAGTAAATTAAATGAACAAAACTTAATAAAAAATCGTCAAAATCTTCATTAAAAAAAAATTGTTAAATTCGTCACAATTAAAAAAGAATAGTTATTTAAGGATTGTATGATAAAAATGACAAAAATTACATTTAATCATGTTAAAAATATACTCAGAATCGACATTAACTAAAAGTAACATAACATCAATGTTATAATTTCGTACTCAATATAACTATTATGTGACGACATATGTTATATTAATTTGTATTGTTAAGTGCAAAAATATAACATTGATGTTACGTTACTTTTAGTTGGTGTCAACTAAATATTCTTTTTGCCGATATTATTTGATTCAACAATAATTTTCTGCTAAGTTGAAAAATAGTTCTTTTTCTTTTTCTAAAAAACTTAATTTTTTAAGTTAATTTTTAAGTAAGAGAGGAAATGATATCATCTTTGCATTAATATACGTATTAAGCCTCATTATGCTACTGTCGGAATGACATCAAATCTCGCAATTTCGACAACGATTATCCTTGCCGGTGTAAAAAACATAACTTGCGACATCGCAGCGTGTCACCGATTAAGCGGCGAACGAACTGTGAGGATTTCGATTGTCGATATTTTATGCCCACTTATGTATTAAACTTCGCAGTGCGAAAGTGGTACGTCTTTAACGCGACTAAACGAACATAAAAAGCAATTCTTATTGGTCCACGCGTGAACGAATCCATGGAAACGATACGGATCTATGCCTCGTGCGACTTAATCCGATCCCTTCCCACGTGGCGTCCCGCGGTGTACGTGGCGCTTTATTAACCGTCAATTGTTTGTTCAACATTCCCCAAAAACCCCCGTAAACGTTCGCCGGTCTGATTTACTGCCTGCTCGCTGGGCTCCACGAGGCCTTCCTTTGCTCGTCCGCGACAGGGATCATTTAAGAATCCTCTTGGTCCCAAAGACCTGCGGAGGCGTTTCTTTTCTCCAGAAAATCATCTTAATGCAACCCCATTCCGCTCGGCACTTCTATTTTATTCTCGATCGTATACCTGAGCGCGCAGAAGTAGGCGATCAATTTCAACCTTTAACCTTTGCGATGCAAATTAATCTCGACAAATGGATTAAGTACATCATCGTTATTTCAACATTATCATTGCTATCTGACGTAATGATCAATCATTTTGTCGCTTGGAATACTTTATAAAGTATAATTTTTTGCAAGATATAATAATAATAATATAATAATAACAATGATAATAATAACACAACGGTAACGACGATATAACGAAGGCTAATTATTATTATAATTATTAGCATCATTATTATAATTTCAAGAAAAATTTTAAGAAGTAAGGTAAATGTACCCCAGTTAGTGGATATGATCCAATTATTGGACGAAATGACAAAAATTTTAAGATTAAGCTTTTAATGACATGTACGACTTTAAATAAATTGACTATTTACACAAATTTATTTAGAGTACATCAACGTTATTATATCTTTTATTTTCTCAGTTGTAATTGACGAAGTTTGAAGTGTTTGCCAAAATGTGCGGAGTCACGAAACGCCAGTCTCCACCTTGACATAAGGATATGAAAGGTGAACTTTGAGCCAATCGCGAAGACTGGACGAATACCAAAACGATTTAGATAAGATCCCATCGATGACCCCTTCGCCTTTCGTTTGAGGTCGATCCTCGTCCGGATCGAAGGGGAGAGCCGCGTATAACTATAATAAGCCACCGCGCGAGCCCATTAGTTGGATTATTAAATTTCTCGATCGCGTTGGAGGGGGAGAGGTCCTGAAAGCGAGCCAGCAGGTTTCGCGTTTAGGCAGCCATTAGCCTCGAGATTTACGCCGTGCCGTAACTCATCGTACTCATTTGTTCGTCCTACTCCTTCCTTCTCCCGCGTTCGCCGAGACCATGACTGAGCGAGAGGAGAGCGGCTCTCCTCGCACAACCCGGGGTCCACCCTCGAAGCTTCGACAGACTCCATTCACCGTGGCTACGCGATTGGTTGATCCTTCATTCGGTGCGTATCCCCCTGTCACGTTTCCGTTCCCTCGTATCGCGGCGTGTAAACAGTCTGTTTTAACGTGCACCTCTCCCCGAGCTTCCCCGAAGAGCACGGTGGCCTGAACGAACGTGATGCCGACGCGTTATTAATTTAGCGCACCTCGCACGCTTCGTTTCTTGCGATGATAGTCGCGTAAACGCATTCTGCCTTCAATTATTTGAAAGCTGGAGGAAGGTACTATCATTGTTCAAATACGATTCGTCATAAATCTTTTTTTTATATTCATATAGAAATTCTATTGAATTTCTCTTATTGAACCTTGAATAGATTTATATACTTGATTGCGTGCTTTCATTGGAGAGGTGAGGACAATATTAATAAGAAAGGGCAATAAGGTTGTTTAGAGATCTTCAAGTAAGAAATTGGACAACTTTTGATTGGTCCGCCATATTTTCTAGGACGTGTAAAATAGAATGAACTAGATGTATGAACTATAAAGGTGCGTTTAGATTAGAAGTATCAAGTATCAAGCAGCGAGCAGTAAACCAATCAGCGATATAGCCCATACGAAAAAACCCATACTCCCTCCGTTTTCGCCAACCTTCGGTTAGCAGCAGTCGGTCGTAAAAATATTTTTTTACGCCACTGCCCGTATCGCTTCGCTGATTGGTTTACTGCTCGTTGTTTGACGCTTGACGCTTCTAGTCTAAACGCACCCTAAGATAGAATGGGATACGTGGATATCTCATTCTATTTTATGTATAGTCTATCTCATGTATGGTTCTATCTTAAGTAGTTTTTGAAAATAATATGGCGTATGATGTATAATCTCTTACTTAAGAATCTCTAGAGTTGGTTAGATGCTTTCCTTAAGCTTAATTCTTGTAATGTGTAGAGAAAGTAATAGACCGCATAGAGACTCTCAAGTAAGAATCTGGTCACTCGAGATAAATACGGCGGCAATATTTCATTCTGTATTATAGAATATATAGGAAGTGGTGCTTATAAGCGTTTACAGCGCATGAGCGTTCAAACCAAACATAGTCCCGTTAAGTATTACAAACTATTATCACACAATAAAAGTACGCGTCATAGCAAAATATTTCGTCACCTGACGAGATACGACAAAAACGATTTTAATCAGTTTGTATCACTTTTTATTTAAAAAACACCTGTAATAGTTTTATTTTATACCTAGTTGTAATGTTCACCTCTTCAAGATTGTACTATCAGGGAACAGTGAGTCATCAAGGGGGTAACCACTAGCTGAAATGTTGTCCCACAGATTACATGATTTCATCTGATTACAAATAATTTTTTTCACTACATATGAAGGTATTTGGTAAAATATACGATTTTATTTAATATTATACAATGATTTCTCGTGATTGCATATGTAATTATCCATAGAGATTATATATAGAGATTTCATATGAATTTTATAATGATTTCGAGGACTCTGTCCCACGATTACATTAAGTGGTTATCCCCTTGTGAGTCATAACAAACATTTGCTCTAATCACGCATATCTCTAACTTTCATGTGTTGTCTTCAGCTGTCACTTAAGAATGTGCAGTCTATATTTTCCCTAGTCTTTTTTTATCTATATAGTTATCTATATAATTGTATGCCTTTAAGACGTGAAATAATTGTTATAATCGCTTGTCTTAAATATCCCAATATACGCGTACAACGTTTAAACATCTCTTCAGGGAATTTTAACATAGATCCTTTTTTCGTCAGCTGATAGTCTTCTTTTCATGTGATTTTTATCATCGTTATCTCGATCGCAAAGTCTCGAATAATTTTGTTCGCTCGTGCCGCGGAACACGACTATAAATTCAGGCAGGTAATAATTGTCAGTGGTCAGTAATAATTACGGTAACGAGGAGATGTCAGTTCTGATGCAACTCGCTGATTCCCGATAAGATTTCTGCAGACGAAAGGTGTTACGCGATTCACAGACGGACTATGCCATAAAGTTACCAAAAAGACAGTGGCGCAAAATGGAACTAACGAGCGAACACGGGTTGGTTATTTTCGGCGGACGTTACCGAATGATTTGTTACTTTCTCTAATTCATTATGAACGCGCCATGTCGGCCGATTCATCAAAATCTATGAAGACAGCTAGAAAGTTCTTTGATCTTTTTACCTTCCGTGAAATTCTGGCAGTTTTGAAAAGGAAAAGGAAAGATAAAACATACAGGAAAATTAGAACGTAAATATAGTTATTTTCGTCATACTAAAGATTTACGATAATAATGACAACTTCCGTTGATTTTCTGGAATTACTATATGAATAAAGATAAGAGGAGAAAAATAATAAAGTAAGAGAATATTAAAACACATCCAATCATCTTTTTACTTTTACCGTGAAATTCTGACAGTACTCACGAAATAAAAGGAAAAGAAAAAGATGAAATATGAAGGAGAACTAGAATGTAAATATATTATATTATAGTTATTTTCACCATAATAAAATTTCGTTAATGATAACAACTTCCGTCGACTTTCTGGAACTATCAGATGAACGAAGATAAGAGGAAGAAGAAAGTGAAGTAAGAGAATAACATGACGCACGAACTATAAGAACGAATCTCGACTTTTATACTTATCGTGCGCATCAGGATTGACTCGCGATTCCGCGCGTGGTCGAAGGATACTTCACGCACTAACGAGATAATGCGCGGTTGCGGCGAAGGTAGACAGTGTGGTCGATATATCCTTTTCATCCTCGTGCAACAAAAAAACGTTATTACAAAACGCAAGGGAGACGAGCGAGTGTAACGTGCGGTCGATTATATTCCGCAACTTTTCAAAAGGAATGAGGGTTACAGTGTACCACATCGGGTGAGATACGAATACTTTTCCGAGTAAATGAGATAATACCCAGTTTCTGAAAAGAAAATAATTTCGAGCTAATGATTCTCCCTCCCCTCTCTCTCACTCTCTCTCTTTTTCTCCTATGAGATATGAATAAACTACCGCGCGCATCCGCTGGCTGCGTTTTGGCCCAGTAGAAAGAATTCACGCGAGAAAACGATAAATTGAATTCCCAGAAGCAAATCTTCAAGTTGCGAGGTGACGATATAGCACGAATAATGACTGTGTTTCGCGAAGGTACGTCGGTAATAAGTCTTAATTGAAGCTCATTTCGAGCCGAGGTTATAAATTGAAATTTATTCATACTGATCTTTTCTTCATCCGGCACGAAGAGCTACGTGAGAGCCAAACGAAGAATATGAATTGACAGAACGCAAAGACCGAGTTGCAAAAAAGGGGAAATAAAATTTTCCTTCCCATGGGAAAATGATGAGGCACACAGAGTTGGATTGAACGAAATCCATAATTTGTTAAATTTGTTTCAGAAACGTAGCTTTATATTAAAATGGAGTCTTATAAATTAAATGGAAAGCAAACACTGAAGAAATATAGCTATATAAGTATGAAGCAATTTTAACTCTGTGTGTGTGTGTGTGTGTGTGTGTGTGTGTGTGTGTGTGTG
>NW_017258021.1:1205828-1257564 GCF_001594055.1 Mycetomoellerius zeteki | reverse complement strand
TGTGTGTGTGTGTGTGTGTGTGTGTGTGTGTGTGTGTGTGTGTGTGTGTGTGTGTGTGTGTGTGTGTGTGTGTGTGTGTGTGTGTGTGTGTGTTTATGTGGATTTATAAAATATTTATGTACTAAATCTACTTAAGTTCTGAACGTTCGGAATAGTGGGATATTGCGATCAACGCCGATGCTTCTTCTCGTCAGCACGAGCGTCATTATGACGCAAATGATTGCCGATGCGGAATCATGGACATTGTATGTGACGTTTGACGGATGATGAGCAATAAAACGATGCGTTCGTGGGCGCGAACATGGCGCGAGTTCGACGAGTGAGAAAGTATCACTGAAGAGCATGGACTTAATGACCCTCGCTATTATCCTTATTTATTGCTGCGTTGAGTTGCCAACATTAGACATAAATAATCTTAGATAATTGCGGATTCGCGGGGATGTTCAGGCCAATAAGTTCGAGTCTTCACGAGCGATGAAATAGAACTAGGTAATGCTGAACGTTTCTTTAGTAGGATCTTCAAAAATACTTTTAATTCTTTTAATCCGAATCTAAAATTTAATCTTTATATTCCTTAAGCTATCTCTTTCTTTCTTTTTCTCTCTTTCTTTTTTTTTATAAAAAATCTTTCATCAAATTTTACATTAGGAAATTATATGGAACGAAATTCCACTCAACATACGCAATGTCACCTTTTTACAGTGATTTAATCGTGTTTAGTCGGGAAATATTTCGGTGCACAGTTCGTTAGACTACGATTGTGGTATGTATGTCAAGTACATATATATATATTATATTTAGTGATTCAAGATTGAATTATTTAAGCATTTTAAGATCTAGCTTCGACCGGTATAGGGCTCTAATTTATCGGTTGTGTCTCTCACATATACGATCTAAAAATTATATTATTGTTACCTTTTTAGTTTTATTTCTAGAAACTATTTATTCTATAACTATTTATTAGGCAACAATTTTCAATTTTAATTTCATTTATTACTTTAACTCTGGCTTTAACAGTCTGGCTTTATGTCATTGTAATTGCGTTTTACTTGCATACTTACGCACGCACGCACGCACGCACGCATACATTCTGCAATTACGCATGTATCCATTTTACTTTCAATTTCGTTTAATTTTTATATATTACTTCGCTTAATTTTTATATTACTTTTTTAAGTTATTACTAAATGCATTTTCACTTTTTTAAATTATAAAATGTATCAATTACGTTTTTTTGAAAGATTTCCCAGAGCGCTCAATAAATGATGATGTTCTCTCTCTCTCTCTCTCTCTCTCTCTCTCTCTCGACGTAAGGTTTCGTGACAGAAAATGATTAAAATACACAATTTTTCATAATTCCTATTCACAAAGAAATAATTTTATCTGTTACCTGCAATGTGTGCATACATGTCTACGTTAGTGATCGCTGCCAGTAATGATACTAATTATACACGTAATGATCGACAATAATTATTCTTTCTTTTGTTCGTGCCTCACGGCGTACATTCGTCTGCTTGCGTGATCGATGTGCGTGTCGGCATAGTCAGTACTTTTCCTGTGATAATAAGCACAATTTGTCGAAAGGACTTTAAAAGACTTTACTTTGTGTAACTTCGAAAGAAGAGAGAAAGAGAAAGAGAGAGAAAAAGAGAGAGAGAGAGAAAGAGATTCAAGAATAGCGATTAACATCGCAGTACATCAATTATGTTTATCAAATGAAACAAGAATTTTCTTAACTAAATTTTCAAACTTTAAGTTTATAGAATTTTTATATGCCATGAAAATTGTCGCCATGATAGTAGCTGACATTTCGAAGCATTCGCGAGTCAATCGTGAATGACGCGTTTGAAGAATCTTCGGAAAATTGCAAAGAAACATTTATCATGTTATTCGTATACGGACATCCCGCGAATTTCCCTGGTGTCTGTTTCGTTCTAGTCATACAATTTTTGACGTATCTTGCAATGTATTTATCTCATATAATCCAGATCACAGGCTGGTCTTAAACCTCTGTAAATTGGACCGAATGATCGGGTTGGAGATGTACTCGCGCCGAAGTACTTTTCAACGGTTACTTAAACAGCGGCGATAAAGCCCGGGTCGGCCGCCGTTACTCAACGCGGCGCCATTAATTCGATAATTTATAAACTCAACGTATTGCGAAAGGCGCCATTACTGCCATGACGTAAGATATCATTACCGGCGGTTTATCTGGTTCAAAACGAATGGATGTCCGAAATTTCGCCATGGTCCGGGTCCCAACGATGAAGACCAACCGGCCGTCAACCGGCGTAAGAAAATGATGATGGAGAGGAAGATCGGGAGGGGGAGAAGGATAAAGAAAAGAGGAGGAAAGGGCGGTGGAACAGACCTCGAGATGGAGGGAGAGCATGGACGTTTTTTACATCGACGAATGTCGGGCTTGGACCGATGATTTGTATGTACGTCGTGGATTGTTTATGGCGGTCTAAGCAATTGTTTAACTTAATTGCACGCTGTTACGTCGGCACGGTTAGTTTCCCCATACAGCAGAACCCGCGTGTATAACTAGTGAACGCAGCGGTGCGAGCGAGTGATCGAGCTTACAGGTCGGGAGGATAGAGTTATTACCTGTCCGGGACTTTTAGAGCCCCCTCTCGACACGCCCTTCCAATGTAGCGGTTATTAGTAATGCGGACTATTAGGATTTTTCATGTATGGCGCGCGAGAGAGCACCACCCCGTTTGAGCAATCGCGAGAATGTTGCGCGATACACCGCCGCGCGGAGCGTATATTAGCTCCACGGCTAATTGCGTTGTTGATTCGAGACATTCGCGGCTCGCCGGAACCGCTCGAACGAGCCATTAAAAATAATGATACATAAGCGATACTTCTCTAATCTTAACAAAAGTGCTACGTGAAAGTAAGATCCAGCTACTTCACTTAACGTTAGCAGTGTGTCAGGTTTTATGACTTACGTTAGATTTTATGGGATCCATTATATTTATGAATAAATGATAAATTGTGTATATCCCGTTACAAGAACCGTTTTGTTGAAATATCTGAAAATTGAGCTAAGTACAGATCAGAGTAATGATCATATAATTTTTATCCTAAGGTGTAAAAGTAAAAATTTTTATCATTGAAAGTAATGGAGAAATTTTTCACTTTTTCGTTCTAGGGAAAAAGTTGCATGATCATCACTATTGAAAATAATTTTGTTGGATTATCAAAATAATTATGCAGAACACTCAAGTTGGGTAGCTGGAATGGTAAAACTTTTTGCAGCATTACTCATCAAGTTTAAGTTTCCCATTTAATTATTTTGATAATCCAACAAAATTATTTTCGGATTTGTACTTACATAAGTTACTCAATTTCTATTGGGAATTTCAATAATAGACGGAACTGTATGTACCTATTTAGTCCCCCCCAGCTTAGATTTCTTTTCCCAGATCTCCTTTTCACACGCTGACATTTTTGTATCATTTTAGTGACGCTTTACCTGCAGAATAAACATCTTTTTGGGTTAATGTTAGAGTCGTGATTTTTGCATATATTTGAAATTTGAGTTGTCACCAAATTGGGTGTAAAATTTACAAACTAATTCGATGACAACACATATTTTACACTAAAGAAGGTTTAATCCTTTCGAAACGGACAGTAAAAAATAATTTATTATACCTTTTAACCTTTCTTTAGTAAATTTAAACCTTTCTTTAGTAAAAAATTTGGTACAGCACATTACAAAGAAACGCAGATTAAGTGCCAAATTGGTTGTCAACGTTGAAAATTTATAGGTTTTTCAATAATCAATCAATTTTGAAATAGTCATCATTGAAAAATACAGGTAATAGAGAAAAAGGTTAACAATAGATTTCAATTTATCAAGATTCAGGTATATGTTTCTAACAGAGTACAATCTGTTATTTCCTGCTTCTATTGCTATATTTGTAATTGTGTTTCAGGTTTAACTTCTTCAGATTTGTCAACATCACGGTTGCCAGGTCTCCAGATTTCGATTGGAGACTCTAATTTTCGGGACCAATCTCCAGTTCTCTAGCAAACGGGAAAATCTCCAGTTTTTCGCTCGTTATTTTACGAATAATAAAAAAGTTTGTAATTGTGTTCGCACTATATGTAATCTTGTAATTATTGTAATAATAATAAAAAGGTCTCTGTGATTGTGTTGACACTTTATGTTGGTCAAATATTAATGACAAAAAGAAAGTCTGTAACAGTGGTCGCAAAACACGAATTAAACCATGCGCCTTTTTTCTCTTTTTTTTTTTAATGAAACAATCGGCCGGCCTTCAGTCGAAATATGAAATCTCCAGCACACGGACCTTCGGGCTCCAGCGGTACAGTGCTCGAGATCTGCCAACCGTGATCATTATATGTGACCACAATATGTACCTGAGTTTTTATATATACTTCAATAAAATCGTTTTTTCATACATAAGGTTTATATGTAACGAATTTTTATATTTGCAGCAGTATTATACTACGACAGAGAAATATTACATTTTACATGTTTATTCCTTCTTTTTGTCATGAGAGGCGCTATTACTTTCGAGAAGAAGAGAAGGCCGTTCCCTCGAAGGAGCACAAAAGCACCCGGCAAGATGTCCTTTATCGCGGAATTTTCTGCCCAATAAAATGCTCCGGGGCGTGGTAACGCGCGGTAACCGACGTCGGTACGATGAGTTTGGGGAATCATTTTTTGACAATTGAGAATGTTTCTATGGGCTTTATGACGTGGCAACGTCTCGTCGTTTCCATAGCATTTTCATCACTCGCGACAATGCGAAGTTCGATCATCTTTGCAGCGCCGATCATTCCTCATCTCGCCTGTGTATATCTCAGGCGAGCCATTTGTCCCCGTAACTCTTCGTGCTAATCCAAACGTGATTTTTACGAGTGAGCGCGTCCCAACGACGTGCCAAATTCTCCCGGCCAGCGCGCGCGTACAAGCGGAATGACTTCCTTAACGTTGAAAAGCGCGATGATTGACCCAGTTAAATTGCCGTATATATTGGCATAAAACTCTGAGATTTTCCTCTGTATGCTATCTTAGATAGATTACATAGTAAACGAGATGTAAAATGAATCAAATGTCCCCTGCGGCATGGCAGAAAATTTTATATTCTCTTTTCTCTATTGCCATAAAGAACGAATATGTTAAACATCTGTGTTATCCCCTGGCACTCTTTTATGGTAACATAAAAAAGGAATTGAAAGTTTCTTATAAAAAAGGGAATATTAAAATTATGCAATTGTGACAATAATTCTAAAGACGCGGCTATGGATTCTATTATAATTTCTCGCCTGTAATTGCGCTTTCTTCGTCTCGGTCGTTCTTTTCTTCGTCTCGTCGGTAGACGATTCTTCCAAATGAATTGCTCCGATGTGACGTCTCAATCCACGACATCGCTGTGCGCCGGACGTGTATTAGATGCTCATGAGAGGTCCATAGAAAATTTGTTTGCATTCATCCACCGAGCGTCCAATGCCGGCAGGTGATATCTCGAGGTCTCTCATTCCGTGATCGCCGCCAAAAAGCCAGGGGGATGAAGGATCGTTTTTTCGAGAGGGGGTCAACCTGCGAATTTCCACGCGGTCGATCTTATTGTTCCGCGATTTCGTAGCGGACGAAGGAGGAGTGTTCCCGCGAGTCTTTGTCGTTCGAGTGTGGATTTCAGGTCGCCTATTGTCGAATCTCGAGTGCCTTCTTTATGACGAGCGAGATGAGAAGAACTCGTGCTGCCGAGATGGCCCCGGTCGGTCCCATTGTCGAAGTCAATCTTTGCCTCGTTAGACGCTTATTTTCGCGCTTATTTACACCCCCTCGACAATGCCGGCGCAGCCGGGGTGCCCATATGAGACCAATGGGCCCCGCGCGTGATACATAGGATACATATATACACACACACATATATATATATATATCTCAAAGAAACTCGCGATTTGTTTGCCTTTCTTCCTGGAGGATGTCATCAAGATCTGTAGGACGATCAGTTTCGTGAAGGGATGCTGTGCAGATGGAAGAAGGAAATTATGGATGGATGGCTTCTTCGGGTATCTCCTGTTATCGATGAAGCGAACCGAAATGATCATTGCGATATCATCGGGATCTCTCCTTTTTATGACGATAATAATTATCTTCTTCACACATCTATATACTTAAAAAAAAAATCCGGGAATACTAAAATATCTCGAAAACGATCGACTACAGCGAAAAAATGTAAAAATCAAAGTTGTGGAGCTACATAAAATAAACTTAATGATGATAAAAGTTTGATTTTTGGTGGAATATGATATCGTCTATTACAATATTGTCTAAAGATCAAGTTGAATTTTTTAAACGAAATTCCTTATTTTTATTATATATTCTTATTATAGCTGATTTCGAGAGTTCTCCAAAACACTATAATAAAGCATTTTTTCGTTAAATAAATCTTGAATTATTAAAAATAACAGTATCGTCGGCATTGCATACCCGAGGTGTTTAACTAACAGCTAAAAGCTTTTGAATGTTGTTTAGGGTCATTACCATGTTACATGTCAAGGCTATTGGGTTGTAATAAAAATGGAGAGTTCCATTTAAAAAATTCTACTTTACTTTTAGACGACGCGGCGACATTGTAAACTCCACTCAAAGTCAAACTTTTATCATCATTAAGTATATTTTATGTAGCTCTACAACTTCGATTTTTATATATTTTTTTGCTATAATTTATCATTTTCGAGATATTTTAGCGTTTTCGGACTTTTTGAAGACCTTGTATATAAAAAGTCGTCGTTGATTAGAAAATCAGGAAGTATCATTTCATATTTACGTTATTACACAAACTTCTATATAAGGAGCTCAATAAATCTGCATTCTGCACAAATTATTTATTGGAAAAAATTTAGGAGAATGATTTTAAGGAGTAATTTTGAAGATAAAATCGTAAAATTTGGAATCCAAAAGTTTCACAAAAAAGAAACAGTTTTGACATATTATATTTAGAAAAACCCACTTTTCATCCTCAAGTTACTTTCATTTCTTACTAAGTTTTATCAATCACTTAAATTTTAGAGAACAAAATGTCATTTGTGGAAAGAAATATAATGAAATAATAAATTATAACAAACCTTACAAATTTCAAGAAAAAGTTGTACAATTTAAATAAGAGACTTCTAAAAAAACACACATAGTGTAAAAAATCCAATGAATAAAGTCCAATGAATTAAAAATTTAATTATAAAATCAAGTGTAAATCATTTTTGGGCGACAGTTTATTGGTGATTATCTTGGGCTAGAACATAAAGTTCTTAATTGTAATCGTCCCACGGGTTATCATCGAATAGTCGATAATACCTACAATAAATTTTTAATATCGCATCACTTCATCGTCGTCATAAAAATATCCTTTTACGGTATTCGATCTGCGATCGTTATTCAAATCGAGGAGAGGACGAGGAGCTTGTCCCGTTCGCGCGCTTAAGCAGTTCAGCGCGTCAGGCGTGCGTCAAGCTTATCTGGCAAGGTGGTCAGTTTACGAGCTTCCTTTCTGAAAGCAGTCCGCAATGTAACCAGGTGGTTGGTATTGGTACTCAACTGGACCCTGTAAGCAAGGACCTCCCGAAATCGTTTTTTTTTTCTTTCTTTTTTTTCTTTCTTTCGGCGAGCAAATTTTTGTCCAGTCGTCTTTGTTGCGCGTCACCAAATTTATAGCACGGCGATCTTAGCATATCGACACTGGCGATCTGCACAATTGCGAATTCCATTGCAATTTTTGTGCAAAGTTGCATTTTTATCGAGAAATTTGATGATCGTCGCGGCACATCGGGAGTCACCAGTCCAACTAAATTACTGACTCGGTAAAGCGTTATTCTACATAAAAACGGAGCGTTAGTCAACGGGATGAATAAGACATAATAAAATAATAAAACTGCAACAGAGGACTATATGCTATAAATAATCAAACGAAGTGCACTCTGAAACTTATCTGTTAACTTATCTCATCGTACGATCCTTTAATTTTCAATAAATTACAATTCAGTAACTTTGTAACCGTTAATAACACCTCTCTATATTTCGACGCACGACGGATCAACTTTCTCGTTGCAAATTCTCGTTTCTTTTGTTTGTAGATGCGGAACAGGTTCTCGCGCGAGACTTCGATGTACCCTCCCCTTGCAGCTGTACATTGTAAATTAATGCGAAGCGCGGTGCGGTTAGCACGGTAGATTGGACTTTCTCGCGTAATCGGGCGGCCCTCGCCCGTCGATTTATACCGGTTAATTCCCGAAAAGCGCCGTTACGATTATCCTGAACGGGCGATCTTGATTTATTAATGAGGCGAAAATAATTAAGAGCCGCAGGCATTATCGTGAGCGAGGCGCTTTCGGCTGGCGCGCGATTAATTTCGAGGGATCGTAGAATTAAGGTCGGACCCAGGCCCGACCCGAGTTGCAACAGTAGTATTTAAGGAACCTGTTCACGAGAGAAAGAGAGAGAGATGTATATATACATATATATGTATATATTAAAGTATATATGTGTGCATAGAGAGAGAAACGGCACGAGAAGGAGGAGACTTTCGGGGCCCGAGAGAGAGGTGGGACGGCAACCTGGCAGCGGGATGAACGTGCTAATATACGTACGGACCATAAACAATCATCATAAATATTTCGGTCGACACATTAGCCGGCTCGTCTGCCAACACTGGAGCCCACCTTTTGCAATCCCATGCGTCTTTAATCACGCGGAGAAAAGAAGGGGAGACGCGACCCGGCACCCGCCCGTCTAGTGAACCCGGGGGTTCCCGAATGCCTCGTTTCGTCTAATTAAGATAATAACGTCGGACCCATTCATTTAAATTCTCCCGAAATCTCGCGATTCCACGCAATTGTCTCGCGTTTTCCGCAACTCTCCTCGAGTGTAGATTTGCTATATTTTGTAGATGTCAATCTAATTTTCAAGACGTGTAATTTAAATAATGTATTATATCAATATTGATATCCCCAAAAGTTCTCTTTCGTAAATGTGCTACTGAAATTTGAGACCTAATTTATGAAGTCCATATATTATCGTGGCGAGCAGGGGGGAGCAGGCGACAGCAATTCGAAATCTCGATATACTTGGATTTTTCCGATACCAACCATTTTCGTCATGTTCTGCACTACAGGAGCAATATCGACCTTTTCTCCATCTCCGTTTCTCTTGACGGGCGCCGTTTGAATTATTATCGCCATTAGGCGTTGTTATTTTTTTGAAGGAGCTCGTCGAGTTTCGTTGGCAGCGACGGGGATTACAGCTCACGAAAGGCGATCGATGCGCCCACGAAGAGGCGAGGCGCTAATGATATTGAAATGGATGCGAGTTATGTGCCAGCCATTTCGGTTCTCCCCTTTGGGGTCTCCCTCCGCGACTTGGGCACTCTCTTCGGTCTCTTCCTAACCCTGATGCCTCTCTTTTACCCCCTGCCTCTCACACCTCGATGATTCTCGATCCAGGCTCGTTCTCCCTTTCTCTCTCTCTCTCTCTCTCTCTCTCTCTCTCTCTCTCTCTCCCTCCCTCTCCCCCTCTCTTCCCGGGTCCCTGGGGTTAGGTTACCTTGTTAGTTCTGGCTGCCTCCATTGCCCTCTGGCCAGGCCGTGGAATTGCTTTCTATTGTAAATAACGGTTCAAAATATATACCAGCACCCACAAAATTGATTTTTCCTATCAGCCGGCGCGGAAGTAATCAGTTCCGCGAGCTTGTCCTGCGACGATTTCCACTGGGACCGATCACTAACACAGGCCTTGAAAAAATTTTAGTCGATAAATTTCAAGTATCACAGATAATGTAAGATTTTTTATTTGAAGTAAATACGCATCGTATATTTTAAAACGCGAGTGACACATATATAGATTTACGAGTCATTCGAAAGATGTTTATCGCGGCCTAAACATATGATTTGTTAAAAGAAATAATGGTTGGATTCATATCGATCCGATTATATAAATTTTCTATACAAAAACGCGCTTACGTGTAAAATACAGTTTTGTTGAAGTATCTAAAAACAGATTAAAAAGTATCTAAAAGTAGCTAAATACAGATCTGGAAATAATTTTGTTGAACTTTTATAAATAATTTATAAATTTTACTGTTATTACTGTTATTAGATACTTATTTAATCAAAATAATTATGTGCGGCACTCAAGCTTTTCAGATCTGTATCTGTTAAATTTTAAGATATTTCAGGAAAGTCGTTATTTCCGTGTAAGAATATTGAACACGGTAAAAAGCAATTTTTTATATTTAATCCGTGCGAAATTGGCTTTCACCGACTCTCACTAGGTATATGCGCATAATTGCCAAACAAATTAAATTAAATTAGTATAATCGTATAAACTTTGCGACTTCTATATGCGAAAGTGCCGCGTATGGTCTATCTCTAACGTCCGATCGTTTAATTCTCCTTCGATTCCGCGGTTCATCCTCAAAGAGCAATCGCGCTGAAATCGTTATCGGGGATCTCACATCGGCAAAGTGGGAAAGTTGGATTTCTCTATGGTCTTTTTGACCTACGCGTAATGTCAAACAACGTGTCTGACTTGTTTGATGCAACACATTCTCGATTACGATCGGCTACGGCTTAATAATTTCTGATTAAATACCCATCATCGTGCTAAATTAATCCGCTCCTGCAAACGTATGCCGAATGTTCGTGTGAACTCTTGATTTTTCTATGAATCCTTGTATCTTAGGTTTATAACATCTATTTGCTTTAAGAACGTAAATATAATTATAATTTTTTATAATAATCGTTAAATACCAAATATCATATTGCTAAACTGTTTGTAAGATATTTTAAATTTTACATCCATGTTTAATATGATATAATATACTTTGATTAATTAAAAATCATTCTTTTCTAAAAAAGTTATATAAATTATTTCGAATTAATTCGTGTTGATTATTATAATGTAATTTCCTTAAAAATATTCCCATTTTCACGATAATAATTATGATAATTACTAGCTAAATGAATTTTATCGAAGACAATTAGATTTAGATTTTTATCAATATAACAAAAGTGCAACTGCATTCGTTTAATATAATAAAGAAAAATATATTTTACCGATACATGACACTGAATATCCACGTATTATTCCGCATCCGGTGCTACGAGCTCCTAAACGCCCTCGGATAATTCCACGCATCATCGATGCAAGCAATTTAACGTGTGGAATATTCTATCTATCAATGCAAATGGATCAAATCTCTATCTCAAAATCGCATCTCTCCGCGGGTCTCGCCGGTTTGCGCGTGTGGAAGAAAACGGGAAGCCGGAGTCACGCACATGAGTCGCGCGAGCGCATTATGAATGCTCAGCTACCCGGGCGGAGATGCGTATATTTCAAAAGTACGTGGCTCATTAAAGTAGCGACGGGTAACTGGGTGTATCCTTTTCAAAGAGGAGAGATGTGTAGAAGGATTAAGCCTGGAAGGCTCTGGCGCGGTCAAATTTGTAGCCACTAAAACCGCCGGTTTTATGGGACGAAATTTACAGCGTTTTCACGCCAGAGTAACAAAGTAACCGTCGTCATCTTCGTCTTCGTCATCATCGTCGGCGTTGTTGTCGTCGTCGTTATCGTTGTCGACGTTGTCGAAACGCATCCGGTCCGAGCAAGTCACACCGATTTGATTTAGCGATCTTTTATTACCATCGATATTGATCACCGTGTATGCCGTCCCGAAAGATCTTTTGTCGATTTACCCGTTGCGAATTTCCCTTTGTGATATTCTCTTGTTAAATCGTTGCCGCAAAATGCATCCGGGCACGACATTTCTGTTCAAATTTGTGTGTTCATAAATCTTAGAGTGATTGTCGACAAAGTAAAAAGGCGATGGTTGAATTCAAAACTTATTAATGTGGAACGTGCTAAATTGAAGTATTTTACGATTGTACATAATTTATAAAACCATGGACGTATACATTTAATATTATTTTGAGATCGTCCTCTTTTGAAAAACTGTTCATCTAAATAAATAAGCTATAAACAATCTGTGTGCTACTTTTATAATTAAAGAATTTTAAAATAGGCTGTGTCAATGCAAAGAGGAAGGAAATATTTTAGTAAACGTCGTCTACCTTATAATAATATTCATTTACTTGATAAAATTTGGGATAATATAAGACAGCGAATTAAGATAATTACCGGACATTCGAATCGCGAATAATGATTCAGCGACACGTCTCGTGGCCGGATGCGTTTTTGCACTGCAGCCATGCTATATGGAACATTATCATTTCGCAATTACTCGTTATTAATGTCGTTATTAATGTCGGCCATTTCATGACGGTAGTACAAGTTATTAAATCGCGTTATTCGATGAATTACATCATGAATCAAGAAGCTCGAGCGGGCGGACGGAAAAAGTTGAGCGAGAAATTGTTTTGCGGAAAACCGCGGCGAATCGTAACACGCAAACAATTCGCGTCATTATAAGAGCATTAACTGCATTACGTTTACCTGCTCGCCTTCCTTTCTCGGACATTTCTGTCCGTGATTTACGTAGGGGATAAGTATCGCCTATAAAACAACCCTTTAAAAATTTAACAACAGAAAATAGTGATTAATTACTTATTTTGAGTAATAAAAGCACTGTTGTTTGGTGCTTTTAATATCTAAAATAAATAATTGTCAGTATTTATCTTTCGACTCTTAAGCGGTTTTCAAAATCGGAGATGAGATATAGCTGAACTAAAATAATTACCAGATTTTTTTTTTATAGACAATATTAAATTCATTTTTTATTTGATACTTTCTTTGTACAATCAATATTTTTAAAAATATTAATAAAAAACGAGTTTTTGAAAACAATTTTCAAGATGGTGGCCTAAATATTTGATCGCCAAAAAATTTTTCCAGATTCGTGTTGATCATTGTGATGAAAAATACATGAACAAAATCAAGTTTCAAAGAAATCTAAAAGCTAATCTAATCGAATAAATGAAACCAAGAGATCAATGCTAATTTACAGAAATAAAAAAAAATAAAACGCGAACGCCGATCTCAGAACAGTAATTGACCGTTAAAATCTACGCACAAAGCGCAGCGCGTTTTGCATTGAAATTTCCGGTCGACTTTTTTTGTTTCTGAAACAAACAACGCGCACGCACCGTTCGTATCCGGGCTGAAACAATTGTTCGCGACGTCGGCGGAGGCATGGGAGGCATGCAATTGTAACCGATGACGGCCGCCGATAACGAGCGATCTGCACACGTGAGGTCACGTGGACTAGGTCCATTAAATGTCCCGCAAAGCGCATTATCTGTGCGCCCGCGCGCCGCTAATGTCAGGCAGATTAAGACGAAAGGGGAGTAAAAAAAAACGGACGTTATACCGGCGCTAATAAAGCCCACGGCTCACGCAAGAATAAAATTTCTCGCGAAAGAACCGCGTATCGTCCCATGGAATCAAGATAATAAGACTATGTCGGATTAATTAAAAGTACATCTGTGCAGAAATGATATTTTTGAAAGTATCGAAGATTAAAAAGCATTTCATTAAAATCTAACGGGATAAAATTCAAATAATAATTCACCACGATATCATTATGCTCCTTCTTCTTCTTCTTCTTCTTTCTCGTTCCTTCATCTTCTGCTTCTTCTTCTTCTTCTTCTTGTTTGAAGAGTTACGCGTCGATACAGGGTTAAAATTTGTGGGCAATGAATTTACACGCACGAGTTAACATAACATCAGGATTCGCCACGTTATTGCATTCGACTGTGGGTCGAAATGAGCAATTTGAATACGTATCAATTAATTTCCGGCGGTGAGAACGTACATGCGTCGTTGAAAATTCGCGAATTGCAGATCGTATCAACGGATACGACTCCGTATTCAAATTTAACCGGTGCCGTGTCAGGAAGACGTAATAATCCGTCCGGAGGCGGATCGGTCGAACGGTTTCCAGGATGACTCGGTCGAGGAGCGTATTTTCATCATTGCCTCCTTTCGTTCTGTCTCTTTCTTCTCTCTTTCCGTCTTTTTCTTTCTCCTTCGAAATCCCCGTGGCGCGATCATTCGTCATGCTTAAGTATACTAATGCAAGCGTAACGTATTAATAAACCGGGCCCGCTCGACCGTGGCCATAAATTCCTACGCGGGGCCTGGCATCGTGCATACTCCGCGTATGTGCGAGTGTATACATCCACATACTTATGCTAATGACAGTCGAGGAAGAGAAAGGTGTAAGCCTTTTTCCCACCTGCTGCCTTCCTTTGGCGCGGGCGCCCGGAACGCGTAGGGTAGTGTTTCCTCTTCTTCTTTAATCACCGAATAACGTTTCTTTTCCCCGGATTGCGAAACAACCATTACCTTTCGCACAGACATCTTAATTGACGTGAACACTTGAATATCGCGATAATTCATAGATCTGTTTTCTGTAGCCGAACCAGTGTACATTTTTGGAAAAGTTGAGATAGGATATGTGTAATATTTGTTGAAAGCGAGAAAGAGAATTCTAATGCAGTTTAGTGCAGGAATAGAAAACAGACCACATAAATAATGGCTACATATTCAACTTTTGTTTAGCAAAACATAGGTCATGATGTGAGAATGCGCACTTGTCCATAATAATGGCCGCTCTTTAATTAATCAGAAATTGGTCACAAATAAAGCAATATGGCTGTTAACAATTATCACTAACAATAAGTCAGTAATTATAATCAAGAGTTAGACAAAGTTAGAAGATCAAGATACCGACGTATATTAAAATATCTTTTTCTATCACAATTTTTATTGTTCAATTGTGCATTACAAAAACTAATTAATTTAAAAATGTCCCTTATTTATGTATTGTTAGTTGTACACGCACTCTTCAACGTTTTAAATTTTATGTACTTTTAACCATTTTTTGATTGGCTGTCCACACTCTGCTGCTGCTATTATGCACAATGTCAAACTTTATGCACAATTAAAAAGCATAAACAATAAGAAAAAGAAATAATAGATTTCAACCTATCTGAAACTTCAGTCTTCTAATATACGTAGTTTCCTAAGCTCGGTATAAAATAACTGTTACGACTTATTTAAAATAAAAAATATAAAATAAGATTCAGAAACTTATTTAACATATAAAATTGTAGAAGTTGGTAAAAAAACTAATATGACTTATTTAAAATAAAAAATATAAAATAGTTCCGAAAACTTATTTAAAGTATTAAATAAGGAATAGGTCAGAAAAAATTATTTAAAATAATAAATACTAAATTATTCTTTCATTTTTTTAATTTAAAATAAATATTATAAATAATTTTATTTTAAAAATATATAACCGAGCAGTTTCTAATAGGTTGAAATCTCTCAACAAACAGGCTGGCGTTATTTAACATCATTTTGATGTCATAATGACATCTATAATGTCAAAATGACGTCAAAATGATGTCAAAATGACGTTAAAATGACTATAAATAACCTCAACTTGTTTGCTGGATTGCTTTTTATTCTCTATTCCTGTTACCTGTGCTTTTAGGTATTAATTTATTGTGCATTAGGCTTTACACCTTGTATTCTTATATCATAGGTCGTATGACATAGGTCGTGATGGATGATGGCCCGCTTATGGATTGTTTATTTGTAACTGACCTAAGAGTCAAGCGTAAAGATTTAGTTTTAGATACCTGCAGAGGCTGCCGAATCAAAAAAGGTCTTAATGGTCTTCGATGATACAAGTGACTTAAAATATATTAGGAGTTTATGAATTAAAGATGTGTTTTTTATGTATAATCCTAACAAAAAGTTGCTGAAATTTAATTCTGACTAATATATGCTCTTTCCATATAGTTTGAGTAATGAAATTACACAAAATCTTATCATTACTCATAACTACAGTGCAAAAATATATTTTTAAATTTCTATTGCTTTTTCTGAAAAATGAGAAACTTTTAATAGTGATATAATATTACAAATCTAACATAAAATCCATATTTTAAATCCTTATAACTTTGTAATGCTTTGTAATGCAGTGAATCGAGTCTGAATTTCATTATAAATTTCCGAACAGAAAATATAATAAGAACAATCTGTAAAAATTTTTGTTAAATTCTTAATATTTTAAAAATAAATTCTAAACATCCTTAAACTTTGAAGGTAGGTATATACAGTCGAGATATTTACAGTCGACATATTATCTCTCATTTAATTTTTAGTGGATTCTGCTTCAAAAAAATTTTAATTCAGCGGTTTCTTACACAAATGCTTGAAATATCAAATATTATAGTCAGGTCATTGATTTCTCTGTTTCCCGTGCTTGCGGGGCTTGACATTTATTTATGTAAAAAATCATCATACGACGTGTTATTTCGATAAAACCGTTATCGTTTGAGTTTAGCATCAAGTGTGACGCAAAAGTACGTGTCTTTCGATTTCGCCGTTGTCCGTGTTCATTCTAAGCGATTATTCTAGCCACGAAATCAATAAAGTACGCAAGGTATGGCAGAATTCGGCATACAGCATTGAACGCCGTTTACTGGGGCCCGCGTACAGAAGTGATAATTTCGTGATTGAATATATCGAAGGGGCCCCATGCTGGGTCGAACCCGTCCGAGGCGTCCAAACTCCATAAGTGCGAGCATGGCTCGTACACGCATATAACCGAGGTGCGGTTCGGCGGTGGTATAGCATACATACATTATAACGCCATTAAAATACCCGAACGAAACCCCATGCGACTTGAACTCTTATTTTATCCGCGGTCTCGTCGTGCTGCACGTCGTTAAATGTTGTGAGAATGTTTCGTCGATTCCTTTTTACAATCGCGATCAGATCTCATGCATAAAAAAACGACATTCTTCTAAAATATAGAAATTGTTACGTTCATTGTTTTAAAATTTTGTCGAACAAACTTAAATTTTCATGTCCTTTATGGCATAATTATAGTAATATACAGGGAATGGAAAAGTTATTTTTCCGTTAGTTTTACAATTACTTTTTATAATAACAATTTGATAATGATGTTGCAATTTTTTATGACTGTAATGACAATGACTAACTATAAACGTTGAGATTACACTAAGATTAGGAAAGTCGCTTTAAAAAAGTAAATTGTCACCATTATGCATTATTGAAAAAAGTAAAAAGTAAAGAGTAACGTCGTAAAGTTACTCCGTTACAAGTTGTATCAAAAAGTAACGAGTTACAAATTGCGAGTTATTTTTTTCAGTAACGAATGACTTTTCCAACCCATTATAAATAACTATTGATGGTTTCAACTCTGGTGTTACATTAGCATCACAGAAAATTTGCAATGTCATTACAAATCGTTATTACAACAAGATAACTAAGTAAGTAACTAAAGATCTATTTTTTTTTTAGCTAAAGTTCTTGCACGATTTATCTTTTTTCTTTTTCCCTCCACGTTGGAAAGAAAAATAGAAAAGATGAACCAGAAGTTCAGCTAAAAACAGCAAGCCTTAAATAACGGTAGTTACAGTAACTACTTATACTTCCATTTCCTGGTAATATATCTCAATGCTTATAAATATATGGCACGCTTAAATATATGAAATCTGTTGAATGTATTTGCTATTGTTCACTATTGTTCGGACAAAAATAAAAATAATACAAATATAAAGAAGATACAAAAAAAAGTGAAGAATCCCATATTATCGTTTCACAAAAGATTTGTTCTTTGTTGCAGCACTGTCTGTACCGGTGCACACGTGCAATAGATTGAAGCGAAATATGTTTGTTTCACTTCAACTTATTGTGCATCAGTTCACACACTGCAGAAATAAAGAACAGGCCTAAATATTCGTTCCAGTTACCATTTCCTTCCTAAGAAATTCCAGGGATATGTTCGAGACATTTGAATGCATCTTTCACAAAGCAGGAGGGTGAAAGCGCGTGGCAGGAGTCCCTTTTACTTTCCGCGCGAAGTGTTATTAGATTCCTTTTAGAGTGCAATATCTCATATCGCCGTTCCCGCTGCGTAGATTCCCTCATACGAGGTGATAAGTATCGCCGCGATACATCACCTAAACAAACAGCTCGCGCGGAGGACCAATCGCGTTGGGGGTAGTGAGACAAGAAAGTGAGACAAACGGGTCGACGAGGGGCAGAGGTTCACAGACAACGGGGGACCGATGTGGTTCTATCTTGGTATTCGGTGGGCCCTATAGCCGAGAGAGACATCCATCGATACCGCGGGGGGTCTGCGAAGTAATTGTCTGCCGAGCATCGGCCGATCCGATGTGCCGACTCGATCCTTTAGATTAACACTAAACCGAATTTTGACCAGTGGCTCTCACTAGATTTTACTCTATTATACGAACATAACATCATTATATTTTTTAAGAGCAATAAAAGCGATCAAATATAATCCAACCAGTTATGAATTAATTTATTTTTAAATTTCTAATTAATATGCCCGAGCCTAATTTCTTTTAATTTCTTTTTGTTGACGTTTTAATTTTAACACCAGTTGTAATATACTTTCACTGTACATTGCATCACAAGTTTGAATAGTTTCTAATTCAGTATATATAATAATAATTGCTTTTCATTGTTTTAGGAGAACAAGATTCAAATATCATAATGCAAATGCAATATACGCGAGCATATGTTTATCTGTGCAACAAGTAAACATATTACAGTTTAATATATTCTTTAAATATGTGTATAATATTTGTAATATTTATAATAATATATAATGATTATACATCAAAGACAAATGAAACATATTGGAAGAACATTTTATAAATAATTTAGCGATAATTATTATATAGTATGCGTAGAAAAGCAAAACGTGACAAAAAATCAAAAGCAAAGGTTTAACGGAGAACTTATAATGCTGCCGTAAACTTAATGTCTGAATGAAGAATCACGTTTAAAATTTCAAAGGAAATTTATTATTCCCAAGGTAAAACGCAGCTATCGATTATACATTTTTTCGCATTGATAAAATTAATAGATGCAAGTTATAAAAAAAGAAAAAAAGTGTGTGTAAGAAGATTAATATATTTTCGAAATCTAACTCAAGTAATTGTGATTCTCCTGGTTTGTTTAATAATCACTATTTAATCGCTATCGATGGGATCGTTAATAACGCGATTATATTTATTATCTCTATACTTGAGGCTGCTATAACTCAAATTAACGATAATGTAAATTCAATTGAATCGTTGTCGTAACATTTATTTTTCATTTTTTCTAAATGTCATTAGATAAATACCTCATTTTCATTTTTTTATTGAATTATTAACTCGTATTAAAGTCAACAAGTAAATATAATACGATGTAGATGTATAATAGCTTCAGCAGGCTATTTATAATAGTTTCATCGACGTAGTAATTGGAATATATTAACTCATATTTGCAACGTAACGATTCATATCTATATTTGATTAAAATTAATTTATTTATTGAAATTATTCTTTGCAAAAATGTTTACGAAGTAATTGAGATTAAACAACTATATAGTTATTGAAAGAATAATAATTAAGTAAATAATTATCTTAAAAAGATCGTAAATTCTAAATAAAATTAATTAAATATATAATAGTTAAAATATTAATTAAATAGTTTTCAAAACCGTTTGCATATTTTTATGCGGGTAAAATAAAATTGGAGCATTGTATAATATGAAAAACACGTTAAAATGGAAATTTTACAGAGATTAGCAGGTGATGAATTTGAGCACCAGCGGGAAGGATATCGCGTACGCGATTTAACGCGGACAAATAATATTGTAAGGCCCTGCTAACACCACGGAATATTATCATACATCCAGCCAATTTCCATGGGTCTTATGGACGTAATGTCCAGGGTCTAATATTTATGCATTTATGTATTCACACATGTGCTGCAACGGTGCCCCCGCCGAGTATTGGTATTTATATGTTTTATGATGTCCACAAAGAAAGAGAGAGTCCGTGATACATATATACATACGCGACCGAGGCCTTGTGCTCGCAACTGCCCGCGAGGCGAGAGTCTACTGGCCCACAATTAAGCCGCCATTATGTGCCATAACCAATGCGTAAAAACTTATTACTCGAGATTTATGAAATCCGCCTGGTACTAACGAGAATGATTTTTACGGTCGACCTTGCTGGATTCCGAGCAACGAACCCCCGTTCGCGATTCGCGCGTAGATCCTTCTTTCGAGAAACCACCCTCGCGACGAAGACTTCCAGTTGGAGTGCATCATGCGGATCGTACAGTGCTCATGTGGTTTACTTTACGAAGGCGTAATTGCATGATTTAAGACGTTCTGTTGGTTCGAGTTTCTTGCATGCCAGTTAGTAGATTAATCACGAGAAGTTAATCCTTGCTTTTATCCACACAATCTTGCGAAAAAGAGAATTACGACTCTCACGTGCGTTCTTCGAAATATCGTGCAATAACTTAATTATATAGTTTCTTAAAGTGCGCGCGCGTTTTATGGTTGCTGAAATCCATTTTCGTTTTTCTTACTTTTACTCACCCGATCCCTTCAGAAAACTGACAGATCTTATTAAGGATTAATTAGTTTTTAAAGTATAACCGAATACATAAAATATCTGTAAGGTGAAAGGGTTAACGATAATATCGAAATAAATATGTAATATGATAATATACAAAATTTAATCTCAAGAGAGAGCTATAATCTCCTTTTTTTCTTTTAGATTTCGTAATAACTAAGAAATGAGTATCAAGGAGTTTTGGATGTGTAATGGAGATGTTAATTATCCAATTAGATAATTTTCTACCTACAAATATTTGATTGTTTAATTTCCTCTCGCGTTTTGCTCTAATAGACGAAGAGTGCATATCCGATTTTGCACATCAATCATCGTTCATCAACTCTCGGGATACCGTTAACTCTTCATTTCTACTTTGTTGGACTTCATTAGAAAGGTTAATTCAGTTTGATATGTGTGACCTTTCGTCGCGATGCAAATCAGGTCTCTCAAGTATAACGACGCGAGAAAAATGAAATCGAATTATTTTGTTTCGAAAACTAATTTATTAATTAGTTTCAACCGGCAAATGTTAAATGCAGCATCGTTATACTTATTAATTTGTTTAGTAAAAAATGATTGATGTACTACATGTTGGAACGCTATTTTCACATATTTACAATGTTTTAAGATTATATTACGAGATTGTGTAATCAATATTCTTCGTCATAAGTAAAACAACTAATAATATTAGATTCGAATTTTTTTTATCCCCAAAAATTACATCTTTAAGACTAATGAACGAAATATGTATATTTTCCATGTTATTTTATAGTATCTTAAAATTATTTGTCAAGAGAAATTTACTTTATCAGCTCTCAGCCAGATTAATAATACACGAATATTTCAACGACTGTACACATTCGGCTGTCTCTACAGTTGCTGCCACAAAGCGATGATCGATCGTTAACAAGGGTCATTCTCGCTACGTCAGAACGTGCCACGAAATGGATGTCTATCCTCGGACGCGCCGTAAATCGTCGTAAATCAATCGCTCGAATATGCTGTAGAGACAATAACGGTGGATTGCTACGAATAATCTCGACATTGGTCCTATGTAAACATGTGCACTACGTACTTTGTCGTTAAGTATCCGGGATTGGCCGTTAATAATTGTTGTGTAATTGGATTAGGGACTACAGTAGTTTTAGTGGAACCGCATAATCACGTTTTAGCATTGGAATATGTTGTGAAAATAGTACATATCTACAAAATATTCAACAAAAAAATACTTTTAAAACGTTCAAAATTGTACAAAAAATAAAAAAGCATTTTAAAGCTTGTATTTTAACACGCTTTTGGCTATTTTTAAGAAAATTTTTATCTTTACAATTTTAAATCTTAATAAAGATCACATTGTTATGTTTCTTAAAATTACGTACATTCAATAGTCTGCAACTCGAAAACAAATTTTTCTTTAAAAAATTTTATACTTTTGCAAAAGGTACAGAGTTTTACATATAAAATACCTTTTAAAAAATTTATTTATGATTTTTCTTGACTGAATTTTTCTTGATGTGACTTTGATGTTAAATCAGCATTTTAAAATAAACGTTGAAATTCAGCGTTGGAAATCATTGCAGGCAAAAAAATAAAAAAGCATTTTTAAATTCGAAGTTTGTACTTTAACACATTTTTAATCATTTTTTAATTTAATTCTGCAGAATTAAGGAGATAAAAAAATTTTGTGATGATTTTTTGACGAATTTTAGCATTGTTTGTAAGAAATGTAGTTATTAACTTCAAAATCGCTCAAGTCGATTAAGAAAAATTATAATAAAATTTTTAAAAAAGCTGTAGGGAAAATTACTTTCTTTTTAAACTATTCAATTTTTTGCGAGAGAACTTTTTACTGAACTGTAGACTATTATATGTACGTAATTTTAAGAAACGCGATGTGATCTTTGTTAGGGTACAAAACCAGAGTTGGTAAAAAGACATGTTTTAAACATGTTTTAAACAGTTTAAAACATGTTTAAAACATGCGTGTAAAGATATTAATAATCACAATTCTTTGAAAATGCCTTCATTTTTAATAAAAAGAAAAGGTTTCTTCGACATCCTTTGGAAAATTTTAATTCTTCCTAAAGCGGTTTCGAGAAGTCAAGGAGATTTTTTTAGTATGGGCATATTATTATCACAAACGTTTAATAATCATATTAATCCTACGAGTCATAAGTTATAAATATCATAATAAGTTATATCATATTTGATTCTCACAGAACACAAATTAACAGTAATATTACATTAATATTATAATTCCCCACTCAATAATATAAATATAATATAACATATGTTATACATAACAATTACACTGTTGAGTAGGAAATTATAACATTGATATTGTTAGTCTTTTTCTCTGCAAGATTATATCGCGTATAAGTTCTGCAAGAAATGTAAAACATCATTTTGTAATAAATGTTAAAACACATGTTAGATGTGATCAAATATTGACATTAATTAGTACATTAAATATTTTTTATACGGATCAATTATTATGCATTGGTGAGACAGAGCATCAACGTCAGGTAAGAAAATCAAAGATTTAATCGATGTAATATCGTTGAGGGAAAGCGCGCGGGCTCAGATAAGTCGATGTTGGTGAGAGGAGCCAGACTATATCACGACGCAAAGACGATTAACTTCGCATCGATTTCATTGTATTAACTCGTCTCGGACGCAATCCTAAACCGGTTTAGACCAGCTGGTGTACGAATGCTTTGCACTGGCCGTGGCATCTCAGCTAATTGAACTGGTCGGGGATTAGTTAGCGCGTAGTACGCGCAACCTCTAAATATTTTGGCATTAACGACGAATAAATCACCGCGATTCGGTCGTGTATCCCGTACGAATAAATCCTGGAATTAGTCGAGCATTAGGCGTCTCGTTATAATGATCGAGAATGCAACCAGTGCGATCAAACGTCCCGTGCGTGCGGCTAACATCACACGCGTGCACTCGTATAAATTACTATGTCGAGAGATTTAAATACGCATTCCTTCAGAATACTTTATCACGATACCGTCATTTTCATCAAGTTTCATGTCGGATTATAAAACAAGGAATACATATAATAAGCTACTCGTCATAACGTTTAAAGTTCTGTATGTTACAGTTGATAATGCTTGGACAGAGATGACGTGAGATCCGAAATGAAAGATGAATGGAATGAAAGGATATTTCCTACACAACAGTAATACACTGTCAGTAAGTATTTTTTATGTTCCCAATATATAACTTTATCTTTTTTACATATCAATCTCGAATAGCTTGTTGCAGTTGCCGTCAACACTTAAAAATTATTTTTAATAAATATGTTCGAAATATTATTTTTTTAAATATCAAATATCTTTTTGATATTATTGACATATAACACAAAGATTTATGTGAAAAATTGATTTGCTTCGTAGTATAATATTTGTTAGCTCTCATGTTATTTTATTTTAATTTAAATGATATAAAGTTATTTTGTTATTTATCAATGTAAATATTAATAGACTATGAGATATATATATATATATAATTATAAAAAATTATGATTAATAATTATTAACATTTTTTACAAATTAAATAAATCGATTAAAATATGTTTTTTCTTACACCAATTTAAGAAATGTTTAATTTTGAAAAAGTATGAAGAAGACAAAACACAGAAAAAGAGGAAGGAAATATGTTTAAAAAATTAAGAATATTTATTTCTCTTATAAATATAACATCTTATAAATATAACTTCATTTTACATAAATACTTTATTTTACATACAAAAAAAGATACATGAATATTCTGTCTCAATCTCTGTCGTTCAGATAAAGTATCATGAAGAAATTTAATTTAAAATTCAAAACTTGTATGATTTCTAAAAATGTCAGTATTTTATTTTTTTTTAATATTATCTTTATTCAGTTCCTTTTTCCAATGTTTTTTTATTATATATTTGTCTAAGCAATGAACTTTAGAATTTAATCAATTATGACGTAATTGATATTAAAAAATTAAATGAAATAACACTATCGATCCATCATATCTTTATAATTAAACGGTTAAATGAGAAGGTGATATTATAACTCCTATTTACATTTTTTACAATAACTTTGTTAATAATCAATGTTTAAATTTTAAACTTAATTTTACATTCGTTAAAGTATTGTTCAATTGATTTTTGACTGAAAGTTATGAAATACTTATTATTTACTCAAAATATGGCAACATTGCACATAGAGTCGAAAAGAAATAGAGGTGATTACGTAACTCCTATATAAAAATATACTTGAAAAATTGATTTTGTTTAAAAAAATTTATTTGTACAAAAAATAAAATATTGTCGAATATATGCAACATTCTATTTTTTATACATATAACTTTTTCTGTATATAAATACTAAAAATTTATGGTATGTAACATGAGCTATAGATTAGCAGTAGAACTACAATCGACTGCTCGAATAATTAATTTTCTATAAAAACCTCGAAGAAAGATTGTTGATCAGCAATCAACTTACTTAGAGAGCTATATTAACAAAATTTTATATTTATATATTGTTTAACTTTGCGTAAAATGTGTATTAGCAAATAAAATGTTAAATAACGAACTAAAGTGTATATACATTCATTAATAATATAGTCAAGTTTAAAAAGAAGTATTGTATATACAATTAAATGCTCTAGAATGTATTTTGAAAACGTTTAAAAATGCTTAAAAGTAAAAATGCGGCAAAATATTGTTTATTGGCGGTTGGCATATTAGCGCTATGGTGTAAGAAAGCTATTGAACAAATGATTCCATAAATAATCATTATAGAATTCGTTATATAACAGTGGAGATATTAACAGAGAAATGGTATTTCATAAAATAATTATTTTCAATAAAGCTAGCAATCTGAAAAGAGAATATTTATGTCTGCTCTCCAAACAAGTTTAATAATAAGTAATTGAATAACAGGGTCACCCTATATTATGAAAAATATAATTATTATGAACACTGAATTTTTATTCATCATTTAATCAGATGTTTAACAAAAAAATTACATTATATCTTTTGGAAAATTAATCGATACAAAATTTAATGACTAAAGATGTGTATAATAAGTAAGAAATAAATAAAATTGACTTACCTCATAGTTGCTCCGCCGTCGCCTGATGCCTCCAGGCCTTTTCCTCTTCTCAGATTCTGTTCTTGCACTCACACAACACTCATGTAAATATCGTATATTACGATTTTTATACGACGATTGGTTCCCAATATTAATCACGTGTCGTGTACTTTATCATTTCGCAACGAACAAATAAGACGTAAGAAAAATACGACTACACTAGGCTATAATCCACTCGATACTCACAAATTAACTCAATATCACAAACAGTTTTTAATAATTATTAATAAATACATTTCCTGCGGCGCGGCGGACGAATATAAAAATAAATTATAAATCAAATTAAATATTAAAGTTAAAAAACTAACTTATGTCAAAAAAAACATACATCTAATTTTTATTAATCACTTCAATTACAACATAAATAAAAAAAGAACATTCACGTAATAATTTTGTTTTGATGCACGAAAAAGTGTTTGGCTGTTGACATCCGAATGTTATCGTATTTAGTTCAATAATCTCCGTCTCTGCATTATCTTCTGCAAACATGGACATCCATACGCGTTTTAGTTACCGAAATATTGCAACTTGTCCCAACTTGTCCCTTCGATTAACTATTATATTAGCACTGCTTTATCTTATGAAATATTAATCGCGGAAGTTAATTTATCATGAGCGCTGATAATAGGAGAGGACAATAGAAATTGTATTTTTTTTGCACTTATCACAAAACCGTTACGAAAGATAATAACGAGCGATGACACACAGAACGACTCATGCTGCTATTTCTAAACCGCGCGAACAAGATGAATGCATATACATAATAATATGTCACAGGCGTCAATTTGTCGCGGTGAAATATTGTACGAACTGTAAAATACTGTTCCCCGCCTTTCTAATTAACGATTGATAAACATATAGATATATCACGGCTTTCCGTCACTTAAATCATATTCGGCGATTTATAAATAAATTAATCGCGCTGCTTGGATGATCGTCGCCTTGACACTTCTACGAAATATTAATTGAGCAAGCTGGATGTCGTTTGTTTGTAGGAAAGAGTTGTATTTTCGTCTGGTGGTACTCACCACAAATGTATTTCGAAAAATGATACAAAGGCACGTGAAGTTTTATATTTTAATAAAGTATATAGAAAAATGAATCTTAACGTAAAATTTAATTCGCTAATTTGTAATTACATTTCAAAATACATGCAATAAATATCATGTAAGTTTTCCAAGGTTCCAACATTTAGCAATGGCTGAGACGCAATTCGTGGTTGATCTAGAGCAGATTAATCGCGCGAGAAATCGATATCGAGGCGCGGAATAGTGTCTCATTGGACACGTACACGTGCACGATCAAGTAGGTAACTGTTAACCAGCAATAAACTCAATTCACGATCGGTTTCACATGGCGGTCATGCAGCCGGAGAGGATAGCCGTAGAATACGAATGGCCGCCATTGTTACCCGACCAAACCGTTTTAATGGACTCTTATAATAGCACTAACTCCCTTCATAGTCACACCAGTGGCGTGATCCTTGATTTGACGATCGAAAGAAACCCGATTTCTCGATCGCGTCCGATCGATGAGAGCAGTTATGGTTTGCTGTAATAGCCACAGTTAATCACTCTCGCTATTAATGTTCTTGATATTTTCCTATTGTCTTATTAATCGCTTTCATATAGTTTCATCTTTTCTCAATTCCTTCCATTAGTTAGCTTTCTTATAATTGGGGTTTATTACATCAAAATTTAACCGAAAAGAATTTTGAAATCATTGCAAAACGATAAAAATTCAGATATCATAAATCGAGAAATAATTATCAAATTATTAAAAGATGTCCTGAAGATGTATAGAATTAAATATGTATCCAAGGTTATAGCAAAGAGAAGATTATTAACGTTTAATAAAATTTAAAAGAATGGCAAAGCATTCTTTTAAATTTTACTAAATGTTAATAATCTTTGCTGCAATACATTAAAATAAAAAATAATAACAATAAGATTGTAATAATGATAAGAGCTGAATGTGGCGACTTTCATTCAATGGTACAAAGAGACATGCAATGACTCGTCTGATGGTGGCTTATCGATAAGGGCGCGAGACGAACCGGGTGGATGTATGTGTAGTGTGCTATCGGCGGCACGAAATCGTCGCGCCGGGATGCAGACGTTAGGACGCCATTGTGTCAGGTCGACGCGTGATTAATTTGACGAGGTAATAATTGCCGTTCAAAGCAGATTCGGTAGATACGTACGGAAAGATAAACGGCGCGGAGTCCCGCTGACGCTTCTTTTTTATTCCAACGAGGGAGCGAGGGAGAGGGAGCAGATCTCTCGTCCCCTCGTCACTCTGCCTCCTTGTCGGAGCATCGATTTATCTTCGAGCGATCTAGTAATTAATTTTAAACGCAATATTTCTTCCTCTGACGATGATTAGGCCAACGCACTGGCTCGAGAGCATCTTAATTGACTCGTTGCCCTCTTTCTTGCTCCCCGTGTGGCTCGTCGTCTCACCACGCTCTCTTCACCTTTCTCTCGCGGCCGTCATTACATCATGTATGTTGCATGCTGTGAACGTAGTCTAAAGGATATTTGCATAAACTGTTGTCAGGAATTTCAGTTTACTCAGTCCTTTCCTGATCGCCTTCATCGCTCTCGTGAATGTAACATATTAAAAAATTCTCTTTAATATAAATTTTTCATTAATATTTTAAAAAATATAGTTAAACGTTTGGTCATAAACATGTTCATGCGAAAATTTATTATACTTGATTTATATTACTTTTATGACCCTATCGTCACTTTTAGTGAGACATATATGTGATGCAACATAAATTTATGCTCTGTGAGAACACATTATAAATCTTTCAACAAGCTTTCTGTTTTTTTTTTCAAGTAATTTTATATTTCCAATCGACAATTGTTTTCTTCTTAGCTCCGACGCCGTTTCGTTAACGACCGACGACGGTTCTCACTACGTTTCTGCTGCTGCAAAAAGCGGCAGCTTGAAGGAATCCAATGTGAATTGAAATGGTTTCCACCTGCTTGCTTCGTCTTCGCGCGTTGGGCTCGAGTTTCGGCTTCGAAACGCCCTTCCCTTTTTCTACCTTTTGTCTCGCGTCGCGTAGAATCCGTAATATTCGCCCTTTCTCCAGCTCCGCCAGACCCCCGTCGACCCGTCCGCATTAAAAATGTATCAATCTCATTCGACCACAATGTTTTATCGAGACATGGAATCTTAAAGGTGTCGTAAAGAATAACGCTTGGTGACTTTAGCGATGACGAGCGTGAGACAATCGCATCTTTCGAAATCCACGCGTTTTTCCGACAACGGAAGCATTCAGTATCGAATGTTGAATTATGGGCGGTATTCATAGTCGGATCTTATATTTAGGATCGTCTTAAGTACAGTCTTAAGATGTCATGAACCAATCAGAGGCCGGTATTCATAGTCGATTCTTATTTCAAGATCGTCTTAAATAATGTCTTAAAACGCTAATGCGGCCCTCTGATTGATTCGTGACACCTCAAGACAGAACTTAAAATAATCTTGAATATAAGACCTGACTATGAATATCGGCCAAAGAACCGCATTAACACATACATCTTAAGACATTACTTAAGACGATTTTAAAATAAAAACCAACTGTACCCCTCAAGAAATAAGGCATTATCAATACTGCTGCTTACAAGTTTAAACTTTGGTACGATATAATTAATATAAAAGATATGAAAGAAGTATAGAAAAGAAACATAAAAATAATAAAATTAAATAATAAATTAAAATTGTTTAGAATTCGTTTCTATAAACCTAAGTTTATCATAATTTTATAATTTCCGACATTGAATATTTGGTATTTAAAAACTTCATAAAATGTTTGTTATTGGAATAAAATGTTCACAGTAAATCGCAATTTATTCACATGGACGTTTCGAGTCCGTCTGGAATCTCAGCGTTAGCATTCGTCTTTAAACGTATCGTGGCTTGATAGTCGCGAGTAGATCTTCTGACGAATTTTACATCAGGTCCAGTACCGAATATGGTCTGTGCCTGAGGAGGGATGGCGAGAGGGGCCCCACAGTAGAGGCAGGAACATCACTAAAGTGTCAGCGGCATCACAATTCGCGAGGAGCAAAAGAGCGCTTGTTAGCGGGCCTGAAACCGGCAAAAAAGCCAGCTCGCCCTTCAGGAGCAAATAAAAATCTCCTGCACCTTCTGGCTCCTACCCTTCCCTCCCTGCACGTGTCTCTACGTTGGAGGGGAAGACGAAAGATTGAAAGGAGAACAAGCCGCGCGCTGTTTGTCCAGCAAACGGTCTCAAAAGTCCTCCGTGAGACAAAAGAACGATTACCTCTCTTTGATCCTCTCGTGCAAGAGTAAAATGTATGTTTCGTATGTAGAAAAATTATGCGAAGTTAATGATGTATCTCAGAATAGCTGTGTGGCTAGACTAAATCTCGAATATAAATAAAAAAGTGAAAAAGGTTATATTTTCTCTTTGTTATTTATGAAATTAATATTTAAAAGTACTTAAAGCAGTATTTTGTAAAACTCGACATTTAATTTACGAAAACTAAAATACTGAGTCTAATGTGCGTTATCTAATCCTCCAGACTTCCAAATATACCACTTTAGGGTCCATTCAAGCCATCAAGTTCTATTTAATGATATAACAAAAAAACAACGCGTGTCCGTATTTAAAATAATATAAATTGCGTAACAGCCACTTCACTTTATCATACGCGATATACTATGTATAAATTTCATCATTTGACATGTGATCTACGTGGGCAGTAGCAGTAGTGGATTAAAGAATAGGCGTAGAAATCAACCAATCATAGTCGAATGTGAGAAGGATAATTAATTATGATTGGTCGATTTCTACGTCTACTCTTTAATCCACTACTGCCCATTGTAGACCACGCATGAGATTCTCGCGTTTTAGCGAATCGGTTTTAATGACGTAACAGTCTCAAAGGGGCATCATCCGTTTAGGGGCGAACAGGCCCAAAACTCTGCGGTAGGACAAAAGGAGTGCTGGCCGTGCTGGCCACACTCCTCCTTCCGTCTTTCTCCGGATTCCTCCGGATGCCGAGGACTTCCTCCTTCTGCCTCCTCGCCCCGTCGGACTCCTCGGACACAGTTCTTCAGTATTCGCCGCGTTCCAGCCTACGCCGAATCGCAATCGGTCTTTGGCCAGAGCCGACAGCTTCTCCGCACCGCGATGTTTCGATACAAATTACATGAAGAGCGATACGGGAGGATAGTGAAGAGGAAAGGAGAACTCGAGATCTCCTTTCCTCGAGGGCTTTACGACGCAGGAGAGACAGGAGAGACTGATGTTATCATCAGTCGTCGTGGGTCCGTTCTTTTTGTACCGTAGCGCAAATCCTCCCCGTTTTGTATTCTCTCCCTTCGCGTTGCTCTTCGCACTCCTTCGTTTGTGATGCCGATCATTTGCGATATCGCGGAAAGAAGCGCGCGATGAATTCGGACCTTTTTCCCTCTCTCGACTCGACGATTCATTAAATGATTTATTAAAATACCAAAATGAGCCTTGCAGAAAAATGTGTCTTAACATTTTTAACATTCGCTATATATGAATATATTGCTATCACGCTTGAAAGTAACACAATTCAAAAAACTTGACTTTCGAGTTATTGTCATGAATGAGTTAAACATTACCCTATCAATCATTAAAAGTGAACTAAACTTATTAATTTTATTAAAAATCGTTAAAATTATCACAACTCGAAAAGTATGGGGTTTTAAACGTTATGAAACGAAAATGACAAAAATAATTCGATTATTTTAAGAATATATTTTTTTACGAATATTATTTGATTAGTCAATAATTTTCTATCAAGTTACAAAATAGCTTTTTCCCCTTTTCTGAAATATTCAATTAAGTTAGGATATCGTTACGAATTTAGAAAAGATTTAAAATATTAATTTACTATTAAAGATATACGTCGAAACTTAAAAATAGACGCCTTAAGTAAACATTAAATTAAATCTATCAATGAATAGAAATCTCTGTAGAAATCTCAATTACTTCTTTGCTTGATTGCTTGATATATCTGTCTATACCGCCGAATTACTCGCGCTATACATCGATCTCACGGCTAGAACTAACATTATTCCGACTGCTCATTATCCTGTTCCCGTAAACAAGTAGAAACTGAACATTCACATACATGGTTGCACTCGTTGCACACTTGTCCGATTCGCAATCATTTTATAAACTGGGAATTTGAGTAACGCGGCGTAATTTACGGCGTTGCTTTCCAATCTCGGGAAACCGCTCATAATCATTAGTAGCGGATTCGTTGCAAAACGCGCGTACCGAAATCTCCATATCGGTTAACTAGAGAAAACGCCGATATAGAGATCGACGCGCGGATAAACGAGACGAGCTCGTAATTCCTCAGCGCGGTAGTTTTGCGCGAGTTTATGAGGTTTCTTGCGCCCATTCTCGATGGTGCCGGCACTAACAGCCGTCACTAATGCGCCCCTTGTTTCTCTCTTCTCCGTGCTACCTATGCTCCGCGAGTTACTTGGTCAAGTAAAATACTCTGTCTCCTTATGGCGATTCGGTAAATCGCTTCATCACGCTCTGCCACGCGGAAACTTGCCCGAGTTTGCTCGACCAACTCAGAGAAGTTAAAGAGCGAATAATCTTGACGAATAACTCCTTTAACGTACTTCCCGCAACTTTTTTGAGATACTTCGTAGAAGACGAATTTTCTTCCGCGTATCATGGTGCACGTTGCTATATCCAATGTGAAAATTGGATGAGGAATAAAGTTTTATTACTAGGTTATTTTTTTATATTTAATATTTATTTTTTTGAAACTTTTTAACTTGTAAGAAAATCTGTTGTACAAAAAATAGAAATCACTATTATCATCTTAAATAACATATGTTCCTTTCGATATAGATTTGTCGTTATAATAAATTTTATTTATTTTTATACATTCTATTAGTAACAATTCTGCTGTAATAGCAAGATGAACTTACAAGCTAGATGTTACAAGATAGTTTGCTTTAGCAACAAATTAATGTTCATTAACATGAATAAATTTATTCAGCAAAAATTTTTATTTTGCCAGCAAAACAAATTCTGCTGTAACATTTAACCGAGCATTTAACAGTTTTATCAGGGGATGAAATACATTATATACGAAAACTTTAATTCATTTCATCAAAACTCAATTTTTCATATAATTGGGACGGAATTTTTTATTTGATTTGCATTAAATATACCTACAGTAGCAATGCAAAAATGCAATTTTAATGGAATTTTAATACAAAAGATTTTTATGCAATAGAGCTATTTTTTCATATTGATACGTTGAAAGAAATGGCATCATTTTTCTACTGTTAGCTAATATCAATAGTAATAATTCTAGAACGTGAATGGCTGAAGAATGGATACGATACAATCACATCAGACTTTCCAACTGTGTATATTACGATCGTATATATACAATGTATCGTCAGGACGACACAGAGAACCATAGTATCGTCGTTACAAGCTTTCGTTTCTCAAACGTGGCGCGAAGTAAATCACACCAGTTGATAGTCGCACAACGATCAGAAACGGATCGTGCCACGCACATTCACGCATGTGATACTGTTCGTGCCGTATGCGGCCATAGCGACCTAAAATTCAGCAAATTGGACGAGCGGTGAGTCTTAATCGCGGATCTGCGGCTTTGCCACGGCGAAAGCCGTCGCCGTCGTCGTTGTCGTCGTTCTATCAACGCGATCGCACATACGACAAACGCGCGTAGTGTCTTCACCTCATTAGTGAGAGCAAACCGAACAATATGCCGACTCTCTTCTAAACAACCATGTTTTTGCAGATTTTAGAATTCGAGATCACTTTTAGACCTTTTTCTTATTCAACTAATTAAAAAAAGTATGTATAATTTGTGTAATGATAAAATAGTTCTTTCTAACACTTCGCATAATGATATTATTTGATTAGACTATTTCTATATATAATAGAAGAAATAATTAATATTACATTCTAAAAAATAGGGATTTAATATCATGCGGTGTTTATACAAGGTGGGGACAAATATACTATAGTACAAATAGATGGAAAGTGATTTCTTGTACAAAAATAAGACGCAAATGCGGAATAAACTTTTTTGTTTCCTAAAAAATCAAATTTAAAAGTACTTAACATAAAAATATGGTTTGTGGAAAGATACTGCCATGTATATAAACATTATCATATTTATATAATGTTTACATATTTATATAACTTTACAAGCAGGATTAAAGAAAATGTGACAAATAGTTAAATTTTCTTTATTTCATTAAGAGAGAAATTTTTCACAACAAAGCTTTGGAAAGAAGTTTATTCTGCACTTGTGACTCACACACATTTTCGTGCAAGAAATCACCTCCTGTCCGGTTATACTATATGTTTAGCCTCATCTTGTATAATTCTCACCGTGTTGATGTTGATATACTAACTGGTTTTAAATCCATACTATGTTGGAATTGATGTTAATATTATGAATTCGTCACATCATGTTGGTTGTATGTGTTTTAAATCCACACTAACATAGTATAGATTTAAAACTCATAAAATTAAATTCACATCATGTTGGTGTGGATTTAAAACCCATGTTAAGTACACAATGTTGGTCATAAGTATTAAATCTATAACACTGATATTTATACAATACGGTGAGGTTTATATCGACATCAACATGGTATGAATTTAAAATCCATATAAAAATATAAACATCAGCGCCAATATAGAGTGGATTTAATTTATGGGTTTTAAAAATCCACCCTAGGGTGGTGTTTATATCAACATCAATACGGTGAATGTTATATAAACGATGTTAAATCCACCCATATTCTTTAAAGTGTAAATATTTAAATATTATATTTCGTTAACTAGTTGTAAATTAAATTCTATTTAACCTTTCGTGGTTACCTGGGATCCAGGGGATCCCAAAAAGGTGTGAGGCTTTATGTTTCTAAGGTCTTTTTTTAACTTAAACTGTCATTTATCCAAAGTTTAAAATACCCTTTTCGCATCTTCAATCGCATATTTTGGACGTTTTTTGGACGTCAGCCTTTGCGATTTTTTTTTAATATGTTAAAATTAAAAACTTTAAAAAGCCACTGCATTTCTATATTCTACAATATTTAAAGTATGTTCAGTTTTTATGATTTTAAAAAACAAAAACTGTAAATACTGTGTGACCAACATAAAATTCTCAGGAGGTGTGACCACAAAGGATTGAATAAAATTTGTTTTTTATGTATAAATCTATAAATTTAATCAAATAATATAATATATATATACATATAAGAAAATTTCTGATGGTTATTCTGAGTTCTATTTATTTAATCAAACGCTAGGTTCGATTTTTCTATCGCATCTTTTTGTACGATTATTCTTTCTTATCTATAAAATTATTGCACATTTTTCAGGACAATTGTTTGATCGCAATCATTCCGATTAAACGCGCGAAAACCACGCGATCAATCGCTCAATGATTGCAGAAAAGATGGAAACATATATATGTCGTTTTACAACGCAAACAAATTATTATCCTCATATTGTCCGCCTCTTATCTGTTGATTTCTATCCACCTTACCGACAAAATAAAAATCTAAATTATACATCGAGAGAGAGAGAGACAAGAGGAAATTTATTATATAATTGTCAATAATGATTTAATTTTAGAATAGTTTCCACACAGAGATGTAATTAATCTTAACATAGAAAAAAGACGTTTCTAGTACTAGTAACTTTCTCTAGTTGCGAAATTTGATCGAATGTTTGATAAATTATAAATATCAAGTCTAATTTTATCATAATTATATTTTAGATAAATATTTGTTACAGTATGCAGCTATATATATTTATACTTCTCTTTTCTCTCGCTTGGTTCTTTCACTTTTTGAATCGTTTGCACCGGTCGTTAGTTAGCCTAGCCGCATGCATTATGTATCTCTTTTTTCCTGGTCTTGTAATTAGAGTAATTCCTGGTTAACGAGCGATCAAAGGAGTAGTACAAGTGGCTACACGCTCGCAGCGACTATTATCGCGTTATTTTCTTCTATTTTCGAACGGCGCCGCGGGCAACTATGTGTTTACTTTCACTTACAATGACGTATTGCGCTTATTTATCTCCGTGGTTGTCATTGTTCTTAATAACACAGTAATGAAATTAAACTTAATCATCGTGCCGTTGCAGTAATAAGCACTTCGTGCTCGGGAGATACGCCACAGAGCGTATGATATGTGATCGTTTGAATCAAGAGATAATTGGTATTTATATATAAGTTTTAATCCGTCTATCAGTATTTTCTAATTAATTTTCTGTTTAATAAATACACTATAATATCGCGCGTGATATTTGTTCATTATTATTATTAAAACGTTGACAAGATTGAACACTTCGTGATTTAAAGATATGAAAGCAGCACCTTGAATAATTAAGCGTTACTATAATTGTAAGTTACGCGTAAATATTCTGAAGGATAGCCAGGTAATATCTGGCGCACCTAGGAGGGCCATGATAGAATTAAAAGGGGCTCGAGAACAGATTGGCTGACGCTGGTCCGAAGGTAATGGCCGGCTAAACGGTGGCGGTGCCTTGATATGCAAACGCTGGAATTTCCGTGAGCGGTGCGATCGTGCTTGCAGGACACGAAACGATCGCACCGCGGAAAAGGGCGGAAAGGAGAGACGGACGGGTAAGAGGAGACGATGCATTCCCGCCGGAATGCCGTGCGCAAAAGAGAGAGAAAGAGAAAGAGAAAGAGAAAGAGTTATCTCAGTAATAGCGCCCGTTTACATCGTCCCTTTAGCGTCCAACATTTCGCGTACGGCATTTGTCTTCGACCTTCTTCAGTGGAGAAGATCATGCGGTCGCCTCGCGAGATCGCTTTGATCCTCGTCCGCTTGCGAGAATCGTGGGATTTCGTCGGAATGTGCTTTTCCCGTTTTCGCAGATAAAAGCATGAATTGCCGATAAATCGGCGTTGAATTCCACTTGAGTGAATACGCTCGCGATATATATATATGTATAAAGGTAATTTAAATGGTTATTAGTCTTAAACTTGACATCGTGTATTCCATACAAGATACATATCTGTCTTTAATTAGCTAGATGTATAGAGAAAAGGATGCGTTTATAGGCTAGGTAGGGGAGTGGGGAGGCTATAAAAACTACGATATCTTGTATCAGTGAGCTCTATAATATACTGGAGCGTGCCTTCCCTATACTAAACTGTAGGTCTCTTCGCGTTGTTTACACTTTTTGCATTCAGCATCTTTGCTTTTTCTCCCTTCGACATCCGAATATATATTTATCTCATTTTAAGTTCAAAAATTTTTTAAGATTGCAAGTAGCACAAACAATCCTTTTAAAAAAACTGCGACCCGACGGAGAAACGAAAGGCAAACAAAAACTTGTCTTTCTGACTATTTTCTACTTGTGATAGTAAAATATTAACCAGTCAACAAATCTTTAATAAAGAAAACACTACAATCTTTGCATGTTGACTACATTTACACGGACATTCTTAATTGAGTTTAATAACATCCGTAGTTAGAAACTGGTCAATCATAGTCATTCCATTTTTCAGAGGAATTGGCCAGTTCATAATTACGGATGTTATTAAAGGTGTCCGTGTAAAAGTAGTTATTCAGAATGTCATTAGGTTTGTTTTTTATTTCTGCACTCTCTGGTGCACACAGTGCAATAAGTTGAAGTGAAACAAATATATGTTTGTTGCTAGCAGACAGTTTTACAGGTGCACTTTTTACGTAATTTTGAGAAATAGATATATTGATATTCATTTTCTAATTTTAGTCTAGCTTGAAAACTTTGAATGTGGCTTTCAAATAATATAATTGTAACGTCCGCCACGGAACTTACTGCCCCGCGTCCACCGGAAAAACTGGACGCGACAATAATAGAAAAAAAAATTGATAACAAAATGTGTGCATATATTCGACGTATAAATTAAATTATATATTAATTGACGATTGTATATCTCCCCTTTTATTCCATAATTGCAACATTTTTTGGTACTTTAGTTTTTTTTATAATTATGTTCGTTCTGTAAAAATCCTATGTAAAAATTTCTAATGCTGATTCTACAATGAGTCGGTAGACGGAAATCTTAACTCTTAATCAGTTTTAACCCAAATAGGTGACTATGATTTTTCGCATCTATTATTATTATAGTTGTTAGTTATACAGCGAGTCATTTAGCTCGACTAATGGGAAGGAATAAAGTCTCTTTGATCAGTCTTAAGAAAATCGATAATCTTAGTCGTACAAGTTAGTTATAGGCCAATTTCACCGATTCACCGATAGGACTATCGACTATTGACTCATTGTAGAATCAGCTTAATACCTATATTATTGATATCACTCTACGATTAATCAAAAGTAATTATGTTACAAGAATATTTATAAAGATATTTCAATAAAACAAAATGATACTTCGTCTCCTCTTCCCTTTCTCTAATGTATTGCGAACTGAATGATCATTTCATAATAGGCTAGTAAAATCATAGTTAATACAATAGATAATTGCAGTGCATGAATCACAAGCACGAATAGGTAATTATTATCACATCTCGCAAGTTGTTGACGAAATGATTGAATTATCAGTTGAGCGAACCATGAGATGTAAATTAAACACATCTGAATGGCATAGTCATTCACAAAAAGCGAAAGCGTCAACCCACGTGTGAGCCGTCGTCTAAACAATGTGGATTCCAGCCTAGGATATCGAGATCTTACTCAACCGCGCATTCTTCCGTGTTATTTTATTTCACACGAAGCGATAAAAAAACCTATGCCTAATCTCGCGGCGCGAGCAAGAAAAAGAATCGTGCGAGACCAAGGAAACGACCCGCAGCGACTTTTTGGAATGCACCCGTTCGCGAGATGCATTCAAATCGCTTCGTCGCTTCGTTTTGCGTCCACCGCCGCATTGGATTGACGTTGAAGGATGACACGTTCTTCTCGACAGCGCATCGGCGAACCTTCGCGTATCGTGGGACCGGTCCACCCCGGAATCGGGTTAAGAAAGGAGACAAGTTTCGTGATGGAAAGCGAGAGAACAGTGGTAAAACAGAAGGAAAAGAATTTTTTCGTTTGCGGTTAGAATGCTCCGTGTGAATTATTACAATGTAAATTTACGTGTATCTTTTCTAATTTTTATTGTAATAGAATTCTCAAGACGACAAAGTTCTGATATGTGAAAGGTAAAAATAGTAGATTTAATTTAAAATTATTTACGAGAAATAATTTTATCCAACTCAGCTTGAGAAAAATAAAATAAAAAAGAATATTAAACAAAGAATAATTATCGTAAACATTTTTTTTTATAAAAAAAATCGTAAGAATTTTATTTTCCAATTTGAAGAATTCGTTTTTAACTGATTTTATATGGTAACAACTTAAACAAAGTGACAAATATACAAATTTTAATGAGTTTTTACTCTTCATTAATCGTATAAACAGATTATATTTTTATAGATGCTTAGTTTTTAGAAATAAAGGGTCTCTTTAAAAAACCTATGTCATTATCAGCGACTTTTCTCCATTAAAATCACGTTTCGATCTATTCGTTTCAATGTCATTTTGACGTTGTCATAACTTGTTCTGTTTCGGTGTGAATTACTCGGCTACACAATTATACGAGGAATGACTTTGTCGCGCGAGATGCATTTAATTGTAAGAGTTGACTAAATGGGTGCATTCAGTACTACAACTGCTCACTGAGCGCTCAGTGAGCGGTCGTGGTACTCGAATGCACCCAATATGTCCGAAATTTTTTACAGATGGAACTTTTCTAATACCCGATAAGTTGTAATCCATTCTGCGATCCCCTGCACGTTCGGCACGAACGAGGAAGGAGTAAGAAGACGAATCGGAGATTCTCACAGTAACAACCGTAGGGGGATTGATGAAAGAGCGCGACTTATGCATACCGTGTAAGTGACGCGCATGAATAATTCATTCTAATAAAATAATGCAGCCCGTCCGAGAGCTCCAGTCACCGACGACGGACTGAAACATAAAAACGTTTTAGAATTGCGGCGCTGTAACGTCGGCAAACGAACTTTTTTTAAGAATAGCTCCATTCTCGAATTGCCGATTGATAAGCTTTTTTACGAGAACTTTTATGTGTCACAGAACGTATTGTGTTGTATTATTCGCATGTTCTATGTGTTGTGTCATTCGCGTGTTCCATGCCAAGGTTCCGAAATACTATTACTTTCGTGCATTAGATTCTGATATAAGCGTCAGGAAGAAACGTTTGTCAAAAGTGTCGCGACGATGAGACAGAGATATTTTTCGGGAGATATTGTGGCACTTATTTCCTGCCTGTAGACAGAATCACAACGATAAAATTTTACATCCGATGCAAGAATGCGGGAGGGCGGATCGCCGCATGCATCATTTGCATTCAAAGTTACGTCGTATCGGTTGCAGCGAAATATATAGTTCATCGGACGAGGAGAGGAGGACAAGTGTAGGTGGAAAAAGGGAACGGCAAAGTAAAAAAGCTCTGAAGATGATAGTCACGATAAATCGGTGATGAGAAATAAGACCGGTGTAACCGTGATTGCTCATGTTATAAATAAAGCAAGATTTAAACTATGAGAAATTTAGATTAGATTAGAAAATATACACGGAAAGAGAACGATTTTGTTGCAATATCTAAAAATTTAGATAGCTACAGATTTGAAAATAATTTTGTTGAACCATCAAAATAATTATAAGGCACGCTTAAGTGTTGATAGAAAAATTTTGATAGGTATTCTAACAATTAGCTTAAGTGTCCTACATAATTATTTTGATAGTTTAATAAAATTATTTTCAGATCTGTATCTAGCTAAATTTTAGATACTTCAGTAAAGCCATTCTTTCCGTATACCTAGAAAATAATCGAGAAATAATTGTGTTTTTCAATAAACGTATAAATATATATATATAGATTATTTATATATTTTTGAGGAATGAAGAAATAAAAATGAGAAAAATTAATCACAAGAAAGATATTTTGCAAAGCTGTTCTATTTGGAGGCTCACACGCAAATTGACTTTAGACATTCGGCTGAGAGAATGTGGGCATTTGCTGCAGGTGTCGCAAAGTGAATCGAAACAAATAAGCTTCGAAAGCGAATGCTGAGATAGAGCTAGGGTGACTCCATTTTCTGAAGTCACAGTTTCGCCATATACAGATTCTTATCCCCTTGCCTTTCAATGTCGGAAAATAGAATTGTTGCTCGGAAACTGTTTTGTTACCAAAATCTGAAACTTCGTCACGTTGCATCTTCTTTCGAAATATAACGAATACGAAGTCGACGTTAAGAAAATGTTAATTTAAATTTGAGTTCACAAAAATGTCAGTGTCTGTGTTGACAGAATAGTACATATATATTGAGCTCCTAATAATTTCCCGTCTTGCTATTGATACCGCAATCTCGTCGGCAAATCTTATACGATCGTGCCAATCGTTGGGTGGGCATTACAGGACACCCCCGGTATAAGGGAGATAACCTATCCCATTTTCGTGGTCGGATTTGCCGTAAAGATTTTTATCCCCCGTACGATGTCGGGCGAAAGAAAATAGAATCGTCGCCACTTTCGAATCGGCCGAATTGCTAACGCTTTCAATTCTCGCGACACGCGAGGGCGAATCGAGGGGGGTGATGGGAAAAAAGGAAGGTCTGCATTGGTGAGAAAAAGGTCCGAAGGTGATACTGCGTGGGATGTCCGCTTGGGGAGACATTCAATCGTTTGGTGGCAAACGCCTTCAAGATGGCGGGTTCGGTCCGATCGGCTCTAATCGCAGCGGAGTACCACCACGGATACGTGGTGGCGGACGAGTTGCTTCGATACGATTTATAGATTCCTTGGGACATCCTCCCGTGAAATTGTCTTGTTTATCGGGATCCGGTCTTAGAGTACCTCAAGGACTTTGCCAGGAATCGATCTTCCAAAGGATCTCTCCGTGACATTTTTTCCGAAAAAATTCTGGAAGATTGCGATTTATAAATATTTGGAATACGTTGTAAATAATGTAAGCAGTAGACAATTCAAAAACTTAATTTTAACGCAAAAATAGGTTCCTAAGCTGTAATTTTTAATGTTCGTACATGTACACCAAAAATAAAAAATTTTCGAGTTAAGACAATTGTAAATTGTCAAACTATTCCCGCTATTTTCCGATCAAACTATTACATTTAAATCCCCCTTTGCCCGCAATCATAAATAGACTATGATCTCATCCGAATTCGATCTCGATCCCTCAACCTCGAAACAGCCATCGTTCTATCGACAGTTCATCCCCCGGAGAGTATTTTCCCAATTCGCCGGCTGAACATAGGGTCGTCAGCGTGACTACAGAGGAGGGGGATGATGGAGGAACGAAGGGGGGACAAGCGGCAAACATTATAATAAATCAGCGGAGCTGTGACGTGAATGTAAAATTGCCGGAACCGATCTGGTCGTGTATAACACGAGGGGGTTGGAAGGGAACGAGCTGGCGAACTGCAAGAAGGGTAGCAAGCGGGGGCGGGGGTGGCCGATGGGCCATTGTGAGAGTTATTTGTCATGCTGCCTACAGATCCACGAAAGGGGAGAAGGGAATTGACGATCCGCGAGGGGTGGTCGTTCCTATTGGCCGATTATCGATGGTTATTGCCTGTACTAAGCGCCATATGTAAAGAACGGACAATTCCTCGAAAGAATGACGAGCCACCCCTTTGCTAGCTTTGCTGCCTGCCCCTTTTCCTTTCTTTTTCTTTTTATCTTTATATGCTCTTTTCTCTCTCTTTCTCTCTCTTTCTTTCTTTCGCCCTCTAAGTTTTTTTATCTCGAATTTATATCCGATATTCGTCACTTCATCTTTTGAATAAATAAAAAGATAATTTACGTTTAAATAGAGAAAATTAGAGACTCTCAAGTAAGGGTTTAGACACAAGACAAACATGGCGATAATATCCGATCCATGCAATACGTAGCCGCCATATTTGTCTCAGACTACTATATGACCAGACTCTTATTTGAGGAACTCTATTAGTTTTCTGTAAAAAAACCAAAGAATATTCTAAAAGGAATTAAGTAGCAACCACACCATTCCATGGAAGACCTGATGGAAATGGAAAAGAGGCGGTAACAGGAGTAAAGGTAAAGAATTCAATAATCTTATTCAGTCTGCTGAAGGGCGCCAAGTAAGGAGGATCTAATGAAAGATGAAGATTGGAAAAAATTTTGAAATTCTCAATTTGGAATTTTTCCAATTACAAATATAATTATTTGTATTATAAAATTGGGTTTGTCGACCGCGCCCCAGACTCGCATTGACTACCGATTTGTAATTCAAAAAGATAACATTTACAAACAAATCATTCGGAAATTATTAAATTATTACAGAATTTAATTGGAATAATTTTTTACGCTTAATGTGAAGTTTTATTCGAACACATGAATGTAGAAAACTATTCTTCTCATTATTCCACTATCGCACCAAGGTAAACTTTTTCATCTATTTTTTTAAAATCGACGTAAAATTTGGTTGAGAAAAAAATCGAGCAACCATGACTGTTACTTCGTAATAATTGAGTTACAGTGGAGGTCGGGGTGCTTTTGTGAGATCGACCGGCCAATTTCGATTTCGCCCCTGCGCCGATTTCGATTGCGTCGATACACTTTCGCGCGCACGTAGCTGGTGCCGACGATATCCAATCCGCCTGTTTGGTTTAAGTTTCGGCGGTTCCCTTTTGTTTGTTATTTCGCGCGTTCCGAATTAAACGTACCACCCGGTTAGGTCTCGGTCCGCGCTCTTTTTATTCGTGATTTTTTTCCGCTACGCACTCGGATTCTCGTTAACGAGCGCTGCGGAGCAGAAAAAAGTGGAAGTGCACGTTTTTCGTAGCTGACAACGATGTGTTGTTCACCTTTCTAACAATTTATTACTTTAAAATAAACGCCGTCAGAAAATGTGATAGTATATACATACAATATTCACATAAAAATGATAAAATGAAATTTTTGTAATAAGAAAATTACGACAAATTTTTGTTTAAGAAAAAAATGTGATAACTAGAGAATAATTTCTAATTAGATATATACATATGCATACGTGAATATGCATAGCTGCAGTATTTTCGAGAGTACATAAATTTTTGTATAAGGAAAGAATTAATTAGCTCGTATTTGCGACAAGCACGAGAAATATCACAGTTCATTCGAAAGGTGACAAAATTAGCGGCGCATTTGCGTGTGTACGACCAATAATTCATCAGATCACATAAACATCCTTACAGTATCCTTCAAGTAAGGAAATTACAAGGCGGATCGTGCGTTTCGGACGCCGGCTCAACTAATTGGCACGCGGAACATCGGATTCGCGCCACTCACGAATTTACATGAAATTCCGATAAACGAATTCCCGGACTGATTTAATTAGCCGGCACGGGCTGGCGAGCAGAAATATCCATACAGATGGTGCGAAAACGCGCGTCGCCAGACGGGACGACAAACCGACTTGCTCATCGGTTCACAAATTGACGATGGCTCGCGATCAAGTGAAAGAACATTCTTATCTACCTTTTTTTTCATGTTCTCTCTTCTTCATTTTATATACTTTCCGTAAAATCTATAAAACTGCTTCGGAACATTCATAACAATATCTTTATCGATATTCTCGTTATTTAATGACTATCTTTACTTCTGATTATATCTTTGTAAATTTCTTTCTAAAATTTGCATAAGTTTAATATTATTCATTAATTAGCATAAGTTTAATATTATGTATTAATTTTCTTAAACTTTGCGCTAGTTATTTTTTATAATTAAATTGTACTTGTTTAAAATCTTCTACACGGAAAATATGTTTTTTTTCCGAAATATCTGACTATTTAGCTAAATACAGATCTAAAAATAACTTTATTGGATCATCAATATAATCTAATGATATTGGAAACTCAAGTATAACGAGCAAAGTTGCAAAAAATTTTGACATTCTTATAGCAACCAGTTTGAGGCATCATATATACCATAATTATTTAAATAATTCAAAAACAAAATTATTTTTAGACCTGTATTTAACTATAAATTTTATTTAGTAAAATGTTGTTCTTTTAAATCATATAACAGTTTTTTTCTTATATTTTTAATATTTTAATATTTATATTTTAATTTTTTACTATTAAGAAAATAAATGTTAATTTATTTAGTTTAATAAATAGTTTCGTTTATATAAATATTAAGTTAAATATTGAGTTATACGGAAAGAATATTTTTGTTAGAGCATCTAAAAAAAATTGTGTGAAAATATTTTTGAAAATATTTTTGTTGAATCATTAGAATAATTATGTAGATCAAATTAGTTGCTAGAATGTCAAAATTTTTTGCAGTATTTTATCATCATGCTTTAGCATCTTAGATAATTATTTTAACAGTCTAATATATTAATTTTCAGATCACATCTTTGTCTAGTTAAACTTTTAGATTATTCAACAAAACTGTTCTTTCCCTGTATCGACTTAGTTTTTTTCAAATCGCTTAATTACTTATTTTTATAAATATTAAGTTAATGACAAAGATACGACGTACAGTGGTCACAGAAAGATTATATAACACTTTTTTTCGATGGGTTTCGAAATGCAGTCTTCTTACCAGAACGATTGGTTTTTATGGCCGCAGCACAGACCTTTGCATAACGCATAAAACATAGTACATAAGAAAATCAACCAAAGTTGCTCTTTTTCATGAAATGGAAGGAAAAGAAAGATTTTGATTGGTTGATTCTTTTATGCACTATGCGTTATGCGTTATGCAAAAGTCTGTACTGAGGCCATTACATTGATCTAACCATTTACGTTTAACTTTGCGAGCAAGTCTGAATTCCGAAACGTATCGAAAAAAGTATTGCAACCTTTCTGTGACCCACTGTATCATTATGGAGAAAATAATTCTAACATTTTGCATTATTGCGTAGACTATGATTATGTTTCAAAAATTACTGCCATACTGAAAATCTATAGTTTACGTTAGATGCACTATATATTTTCAGTACTGGCAGTAAATTTTGGAACACAACTTTTTGTTACCTTCACTGAGAGAAATGACTTTGTTATAAAAATAAATCAAGACAACAAAATGTGATGATTTGGTAAGAAGACGACTTTACAAATCATTTTTCATTATTCGTCAATGTAACAAATAATCAAGATAATTAGTATCGCTAGCAAATAAAGTCCAAAAGACAGGTTAGGTTCTATATAGTTTCTTCTATTACTAATAATTGGTTGGAATAGCAGACTAGCAGTAATCACAACAAATCAATTTTACGTTGTCACGTACTTACAAATCATTTGTTAAAGGTACTGGTAGCTTAAATTAACAAAATTCCTTCTCTCAATGTTAATGGCGAGGATTGACACTTTGACGGAAGAGAGTGCGCGATCGCGAATTCGCACATTGACTTGAGTAGCACAAAGGTGCGCAACGCGCGGCACCCTCGGGGGGCCTGTGGGAATGCGGCTTGAAGACTTCATTATTTTTGAGGGGAGAAGTGCCCTTTCTTGTTAGAGGATTCCTCGCCCAGGGCGACGAGAGCCCGTCTTGTTAAAATTCTCCGAACTGCATATAAGCTGGACCAAGAACCGTCCTTCCTGTCTCCCCTGCTCTTTCATTCTTTTCTTCATCTTCGTCTCTGCTTTCTCTTATTCTGCCTTCTTCTCTATCCTTCACCATATTATATTTACAATCTTGCAGATTATTCAGGAAGAGGTTGAGAAATCAGCGTCATAGTTCGTTATATGATGCATGCGATAAGTTTGTCTTAATACAAAGATTCCATGACGGAGAGAAAAATAGGTATATGTGAGAGCTAAACGTCTCAGACAACACAAAGCGATTTTAATCCTTTTTAAGAAAGTATAAAAGTTTTGTATGATACCGCTCCCTTACTCCAAAAGTGACATAACTAAAAAAATTATTTTTTACTATGTTATGTTCACAAATTATTAGGGGAAGGTCACCGATATCGACATATCACTTTGTGTTTTTAGACAATATTTCTTAAACAAAAGGTAAAAATACAACTTTAAAAACATAAATACAAATTAAAAAGTGTCTTCTATCAGATAGTATAAGCAGTTTTTATAATACTGTTTGCAATTTTGCAATAATTAAGTTTTTCGGAAGTTATGCAAAAAGAACGTCTGACAAAATGGGCTACAAAACTGACATAGTAGGCAATAATGCCAACATTCTATAAATTCCTATTCTATAAATAAAAATATATCCTATTCTGTAAAGAAAACTAATTTATGAAACTATAAACATTTAAAATGACATAATATTATCAATAATACAGTCACTATTATTTTAATTATGCAATTTGCAAAAGAACACCGTAAGAATTTTCTTCTCGGATTCATAGAATTTGTTTTTAGCTGATTTGATATAGAAATAACCCATAAATATATGATTACAAGTTTGTACTTCTTTAATTAGCTAATCACGTTTTTATTAGTATTGTAAGTGTATATAATAAGAGAGGTGCAAAGGTTAGTTTCTAAGAAATAAGGGGATGTCCCGCTTTAGGAGACCTATGTATCGGTGATCTTCCTCTACTATAAATGAGTCAAGTAAATATTACCCTAAAATCATCAAAAGTGAACTAAATTTAAAAAAAATAATCGTCACAACTCAGGAGAATAATTAAAAAAAAAAGTTAAAATTATTAACATAAAAAGGGTAGTTTTTAAGAATTATAAAACAAAAATGACAAAAATAACATTTGATCATGTTAAGAATATACTCTTTTTATAGATATTATTTGATTAGTCAATAATTTTCAATCAAGTTAAAGAATGATTTTTCTTCTCTTCTATAGGAAATTTAATATTTTTTTGTTATGTCATGAAATAAAGGAGTAATATCTAATTGTAATAATACTAGTTGCATATACTATAAGTTGCAAAAGTTTACTATATCAAAAGATAATGAAACATAGGCTTCGAAAGCATCAAATCGAAATAACAGCGGAATATATAATCTAGCGGAATTTCTCTGTTATATACGTCCGGGAAACTTGTCTTCCGCACGATAAACTCCTCGGCACAGAGGATTCGTAGAGCCATTCCGAAGATGTCATCCACCGTTTCCCGAAGGATCCCAATTTGACGTGATCACCTTGCCGCACCATAATCGTATCCTACGATTCCTACCATTCCCCACCCTCGAGGATATCAGTGAAGGGTCGTCGTAACCATCCCGGTGCAAACTCGCTGCGATTGGCCAGCCATTTAGGGGATGAATCGACGCGCGATACCGCCGCCGGTTGGCCGGATTTAATTAATCGATCGCACGCATTACCGGCCGACAAATGGTGGGCAAGCGGTTAAAGCGCTCGCAGTTAATGTCGGCGATCGTACGTCATGAAGAATAAACAAGTTCCGCTCGCTTGTAGCCGGCTAGCCGTAATTGCGAATTACATTACATGGATTTTGGACTGCACATCGTAACGGGATGCGTAAAATTATTATTCAGTTCGAAAGAGTGACGGATCGAATCATTAGGTTTATTATTTTATCAGCGGTAAAGATTAAACATTGAGCTATTTCATATGAAATTTTAATCTCGTTAAGATTTAAATAAATGAAGAGCCATAATTTTTAAATCTATTGCCTGGTCTAAAACGCGAATATGACTTAGAATATGGCTTAGAATATGACTAAATCGAGAAAACTATATAGCGAATTATATAAATTATATTAATTGACGATTAAATGTATTCAGAAAATATTTTTTAATAATCTACGATAGAAATACAGGAAACTGTTTCTTGCTAAATCTACCCCCGCAAATTCACAAAACATCAATGCATTTTTAGTCACACGTATAGAAACGTTTCTCTCATGCTTCCTCTTCTTTTTTTCACATAGATATTCGAAGTGTCGCCATGACAGGAAGCCGAGTCGCGCATCCAGTCGACGGGAAGGGCGGCAGGGCGAAGCGAGGTGGTCGAGAGGAGGAATGTACGACGGTTTCATAAGTTATCGATTGAAAGGGACGGGTGGTGGGAAGCACCCTGTGGTTGCCATGGTGACCGAACCTGCGCTCTGCGAGTTGGACGTTTACCTTAATGCCCGGGAATTACGGGACGTGATTTTCACCCCGCTTTTCTGCCGCCTCCTCACGGTCTCTCACCCCGTCGTCTACCTCCTCCCCTCCTCGAGAGCGCTTTAGGCGATAATGTAATTTTATCTTCCTCCCCGCGGTATCTTCCCTTCTCGCCCGCGCCACCCCCTCGGCGTCACGGAATGGCGGCGCGAACGTCTTCTTCGACAAACAACGTTAGTTCATTGGCCGTCCGGCGAATTAATTGGATTCCGGGCGAATTAATTGCGGCAGAAGCCACGGCGGAAAACGGAAATTAGATCCGGCAAAATAGAAGAACGGCCGCCATTAAGCGGCGAATAAAGCGTGGCTGGAGAAGAGGCTACCTTTTTTTTCGACGTTCGCGACGGAGAAAAGCCGTCTCTACCGATAGTGAGGGAATTAATTGAATTTTAAATAATTAATTGCCCCGACTGCCGCGGTATCATTGATGCCACCTGCTTGAGAGCGAAATAATTCGACGTGATTGAAGGGGGTATTATAGAATGATGGAAGCATTTTAGGAACTAGCAAGAAGTATTATTACAGACTTAAATGAAAGCAAAGAAGTTCGATAAAGATACTTCGGCGACTTTACAATTATAAATTTTTAAATTACAGTAATGTTCTTCGCATTTTTTATCTTGATCTCAAAGTTATGTCATATATTACCATGAGAATTTCGTCCGTAGATTACGCTTTTTCAGATCGTTACCACAGGCCACGTTTCATCCCTAACTACGACGGCGGAGTTCGAGCCACCCCCTTGGGGGCTGTGCCAACGTAACCCCGCATTAGCTAACTGCGCCCTGATTCGTTGTCGGATCGATTCGAAAAACGGGGAAACTCGGTGCGAATTACAGCACCTCGATCAACGTGCTGTTGCACCGAACCGAGTAATTAAACGTCAAAAAAATCTTATTTTTCATATAGCATTATGATCAAATAGAATTTGTTATTAAATTTTCTTTGATAATTAATTATTTCTATTATTAGTATTTTAACATAAAAATTAAATAAAAGAACGTTTAGATATTGATTTCTTCAAGAGAGTTCTTTTATTTCTTAGAAAATATTGTTTGGCTCGTCGTTTGGTGTTTAATGATAAAACAGTTACGTTCATGCGGTAAGATTACCTAATGGAAAATATATCGTTGTACGAGTCTTGATGCATGTCATTAATTAAGATCCATCGCCTTCAGCATATCGACACGAGCTTTAAACAATCTTATCGCGTCAACGATCGATCCTTCACGAAGTACGTTACCCCTCTTACCCTTTCCGAAAGTACGCTAAAGCTCAGCAAGGATCCTGACACGGTTACCATGGAGTTATGTAAATCACCGGATTACTCGTCCCTGCAAATTGGAAATCGTAGGGGAAAGGGAAACCCAAGCTCACCTCTCTCCTCCCGACTATCACTTCACGGGTGTGAGACCAGCAAAATGGGGTGGCTCGTGCGGGAGATGTGTGTCTGTGTGTGTGTATGTGTGTAAGGTGCTACCATCCCCGTGGAGTTACGAGCGTACTAACCCGCATACCATCCCCGTCGAATCATCCCCTGGGCCACGTTACACGTATTAACTAAACGGCGGCTCTGATTGGCTCGCCTCCACGCCTGGACGTTGATGATTCCCGGAACCTCCTTTACTACGATAGAAAGGTCAAAGTGGGGTATGCTCGTCGATCCCGTCGACAGCGATCGACAAAAAAGGACCCTTACGTAAGAGGAAAAACGTGTTAACGTTCTGCAATTTTCTTCCCTGACTCTTTCCTCTTGCATCTTTCTTTCATGATGGCTAAAATTGGTTAAATTATTATCTTGAATTACTATGTGGTGACGCGTGAGAAACTTCGTGTCTACGTTGACTCGTAGTCGATTGATACTAGGTTTGATTCCAATCCTGCCACATATATCGATTTTTCTAAAATTTTTGTAATAAAAGAGCGTTATTATTGCAGAAATTCTAGAGATTTAGACTTCTAGAGGTCTTATTATAGGGTCTCTAGATTTTTTATCAATAACCTCATTTACATTTATGAGAGGTTGAAACATAAAACTAGTGTCTTTGCATGCGTAAAAAATTAATTTTCTAAAAAGCTTAGAGAAATTAAGACATTGGACAATAGTGAATATAACGGTAATTTTAATTATTAATTTTAATCATCAGTAAAATTAATTAATTCAAATTTTTCTCATTAATATTTCTTATTCCTATTGTAATAGACCAAAGATCAGTAATTTAAAAATATCTTCATTTCAAATAAAATTTATCATTATTATATTATAATTATTACGATAGTATTTTTGAAATTACAAGAACGCAAGTAATGGAAATGTTATGTGACATCGAACCGTTTCATTAGGTGACAGTGACTATTATTGTATATCTGAAGTGTGAAGACAAATTAAAAGTTAATGCTGTATGTATAGTTCCCGAAAGAGATAAGCTTATTCCTTTCGTAGGTTTATTCTTTTCGTTTCATATTGGAGAAAAAAAAACAAAATGAACTCTCTGAAAGTTCTTTAAAAAAAAAACAGGCTCAAGACAATAAAAATTATTTTTACTTATTTTAGATATAATTACGTATATTTCACTAAATTATGATTATTATTATGTTAGAGATATAATATTAATTTAGAATTATTATATCGGGTTCCAACAGTTGGAACATAATTTTAATTCACGGAATTATTACGTCGTTAAATAATAATAATTCCAAATTTTTATTATAACTTTGACATAGTAATTATATAATATAATAAATAATATTGTGTGTAACAATTAAAGTAAAAATAATTTTTATTTTAGATATCTGTACAAATTCTTGAAGCGTGTTTTTAATGATACTTAGAAATGCTTAGACGGTCTATGGATTGTCTTGTAATATACAGGGTGTTTCCAAATTAAATGGCAAAACTTCGGGAGCGTGTAGAGGAGTAAAAAACTAAGAAAAAAAGTCCTATAGACATATGCTCGTT
>NW_017258021.1:1198652-1204708 GCF_001594055.1 Mycetomoellerius zeteki | reverse complement strand
GAGCATATGTCTATAGGACTTTTTTTCTTAGTTTTTTACTCCTCTACACGCTCCCGAAGTTTTGCCATTTAATTTGGAAACACCCTGTATAGTTTTTCCACAAAATTCTCGAAATAACAATTTCGGAATGGTATAACAACTTTTACTCTCAATATCGGCAACATAAAAATTGTGCTTCTTCTTATTATAAATATAGTTTTTTAGTTTCTTCCCTGTTTCATTGTTTAACTTTTATCTTATTTGCTATTTTTAGTCTTAGATTTTCGGTAGACTTTTTATCAATTGCGCTAAATATTGTATTATATTTCGTAACTATTGACATAGTTGTATAATCCGGATATATGGACCTTTCATATTTATGGCCCACGTGCCTTTTTGGTATTTTCCAACACTTACGTTTTCAGACTATTCTTAACTGACAATAAATGGAATCCATTCATCTTTTCGTTTGAATGAAAGGTCTTTAGTATCTATTTTACCTTCAAATGTAAAGGTAAAGACAAATTTTGACAAATTTAAATTTAAAATATGTGTACCTTCAAATGGATATAAATAACATTTTTTCAACTTTAAAAGATTTCAAACAATACAACTTTTATTGAAAAGGACCTATTCTTTTGGTGTGACCTTTTAAAAGCGAACCTGGATTCTCATAGATTCTAAAGTCATTACTTGTGAATGCTAAGGTCATTACTTGTAAATGCTAAATGGTCTGACTAAATGGGTACTTAAGAAACAGGACGATATCTCTTGTCGTTTAAGAAAAAGGAGCTAAAATAGCTAATACAAATAATATGGACATAAAAGTATTACATTGAATGATTTTCTCTTGAAATATGACAAATTGTACTAGATAGCTAGAGTAGAGAGAGAGAGAGAGGGAGGGAGAGAGAGAGAGAGAGAGAGAGAGCAAAAAGAAAAACTGACAAAATGGAAAAAAAATGAAGTCCAAATGACGACAGAAGCTAGATGGTAAGTAGATAATAAGAAAAAAGATCGAGCTAAAAAGTATTATAATCGTAATTATAATAGACGTAGTGGATAAAACAGTAACTGAGTTTGAATTTCTTTAGAATCATCAATACAATAAAAAAGGCATCGAAAGATACGGAAAATTGATATTGATATGAATTTTCATTTCGAAAACTTGATATACAACGTCCTGGTACAACACGTCTTGATTAGATTAAATTTCGCGATTAAACACGTTGTACTTAATCGATACTAATTAAATTAAATGAATTATTAAATTTGGTGATTAGCCTAAGAAATGTATATTGGTTTAAATTTTATATAGTATTTTCATATTATACTGTTTTCAATGAACCAAAAATAGATAATGAGATGAATGATAGGTTAATTAATTATTAGAATTAGACAATAGATCCATGGTTTCGACATGTGGTCCACATTTAGGCCGTGCCACATTCTACGGATTCAGATTTCTTTCCTTTTTTTTACGAAAATACATAAACCCTCTTCATATATAGTGAACAATAACATGAAATACATATCATATTCTCTTATTTTTACGGTTTAACAAGCAGTTACGTGGTCTGTTCGCGTTGCTTCGTGTACTTAGCATATTCGCTTTCTCTTTCTTCAGTGTCTAAATATATGTCTATCTCATTTTAAGTTCAAAAATTTAGGAGATTTCAAGATCGCAAACAAATCTACGCCTACGGTTTAATAAACAGAAAAGTAAGTGATTATTCGTAATCATTTATTTTTCTGTTTATTAAACTGTTAAACAAAAATTATTATTCTTATAATCATAATACTAAGAGTAGACTTTAAAGAGGAATGTGAATGCAATAAAAAATATTTATATACATGCTTAACATATATAATTAGTATCCATAAAATATAATTACATATTTTATCTACGTATTTCTCTACCGTGTTACAAATTTTTATAATAAAATAAAAGATAAACAATATTTTGATAATGTATTAAAATATTGTTATATTTTTAATAAATTAATAAAAAGACCGCGTCTCAAATAAATTATTATATTAATGAAGAATTAAAATTTAATTTTTTGAAGTTATACTTATGCGTATTACGCAAAAAGAAAATTTTATCTCTGTTCTCACACGTTTAAAGTATCTCAAATTCAATACTAGTGTTATCCTATAGGCGGTTTTTTTTATGACGGTTCTTTTCGGTCCTTTTACATGCCGAAAGTAACGCGAGTCAAACACTCGCCTCGTCACTCGATACGACTAATGGGCCCATAATGACCAAATGACACGTCTAAAGTGCCGACGACACCCAAAGAGTCGACTCATTAAAATCTTGAACAACCACCTTAAAATTTCAAAAGGATTTCATGCCGCAATTTGCAAAACTTTTAAGATTTTATTCACGATTTCATGACGACAAAAGTAAATGCAATATCATGTTTAATAAATATTGTATTATATATATTAAAATGTTAAGCCTATATTTGATAAAATTAGATTATATCATAACAAAACAAATAAGAAGTATGGTATATGCAGAAATGTAATACATAAAATTTTTTCGTTTTTATAGTTGCATTTCAATTAAAATCAGTCTTGACATATGATATGTTTTCACAAATAGATTGTAAAAATCAATTTAATATTATCTATTTATTATAAACATAATTCACAATTGATAGATTAAATTTGTCTTAACATGATGTCTGAGTTTTGTTTCTCATTATTTAATATCTGATGTTTTTGAGAAATAATTATACGTTTTATAAATATATGTACATATATAAATAATATTTTAATTTTGTAATATTTTTCCCAGAGATAACTTTAGAAGAATATGATTAGGAGAAAGTGGAAAGTGGAAACTCTCTACATAAAAACCTTATTACATGCTGCTTAACGTTAAAATGTACCTATAGGGAAATGCGAACGTTGTATTGTAATTTATTTGTATTGTAATTTCGCGAATAATTATTCATTTACTGCAAACAGAATTTTGTAGATGACATCATTAAAAGAATATAACAAATTGGTGCTATATTAAATATAGTATCGTATATTAATTGTGCATTTATAATATGTGAATTTATACGTTTGAAATATAGACTTTTTATTAGTTACACCATTTTGATATTAGGATATTGAAATTTTTTAAATTTTCTATCATAAACGAAACATCGCATGTATGAAATCTCACGAATGTAAAGTGCCATGCGGTTATCCTAATCTAATGATTTTGATATGCGCAACTGACATGAGGCATTATGGTTTAATGATCAAATTTGGAAAAAAACGTGCCTAGATTGTAGAGAGAAGTAAAAAGAGAAGAAAATAACTGCAAGAATAAATTGAAAGCATACGAAAGATATAGTCAAAAAACCTAAGCTTTTATTTTGAGAGATACAGTTTAGAATATAATCCTGAGGAGAGCCATTTGTATAAATGACTTGAAGCTGATTCATGAAGCGAGTTTATATGGTTTAGATTTTTTTTGGAAAATCATCCTATTTCAAAATCTGGTCTAGTCCTTAGCTTTGCCAATCTTTATCAAAATGCGAATTGACTGACTAGTCTAGGAATTTTTACTTGTAGCGCCGAGAGGCTGGGTATCATCATTTTTTATTTTATTAAATAAATTGATATTATACAAAATGTTTAACTATCTCAATATTTCTGTGGTAATAATATCAAGTTTAATTGTTTGCACACACTTTATATAACACATTCATTACTTTGTATAAATAAAAGTAATAAATGCTTGATATTAATACTTAATATAATTTTTTTTATTTTGATACATTGAAACTTACAAAGAAGCAATTTGGAGATTTTTTTTTATATACATTTTACAAGCATAAATAAAAGACAGGCAGAAAATGTTTCACTATCACTTCAAATAACATATTTCTATTTAATTTATTCACATTACAAGTTTTTATAATAGATACGCTAGTTTTATTCTGTTTTTTTTCCAAGTCTATTTTTTTCTTTTTGACAACTTTTATATCATTCGATATAAAAATGTTTAATGATAAAATTTAATATCTCATCATATATATAATATTGTAAAATGTTACACAATAATCATATAATATTTTAATAAAGTTAGATTTTATTAATAGATTCGATTCTTACAATCAGTTAAGTTGATCTCTAGTCAAACTACTGAGCCATCTGTGTTTTAAGATATAAAACTTTATTCCGAATATATCACTTAATATGTATTTTGATGAGAAATTCATTTAACGATCACAGAGTCAAGATATCAATTCATTTTTTTTTTATAAATCAAAAAGATCAATAAAATAATACAATTGATTCAACGAACTCCTTTATATCTCTAGAAAAAATTTTTTTCCACTAAAGAAGAGAGGCCTTACCCTTTCTAGAAGAATCAACACATCGACGCGGCCGAAAACTCGTAAACGCAAGATTGCCTGCCCGTTTTATGATCCTTCTATCGCGTTTTCGGAATTATTTGAGAAAATGGAATTCTTTGCGGGCCTTGCTCAAGTGGTTTTGGGGAGAAACTATGCGGATGAAAATACGAATAAAACTATTGCGCCGTGAAGGCGATGGTCCAGGAGGCGGAAAAGCCATAAAGTCCAGCATCCACCAGTGGCGATTCGAACATATAACGAAGAGGGAGGCGATGGAAGGGAGAGGGAGAAAAAATCGAGCACCAAAGTGGAGGAGAATAAGAGTGGCTCTAAAATGCAAACCAGCTGGAAAATCGTAAAAGCGAAAATGTTACAAATGTAACAGCTCGTTCACCGCCCTCCATCCTTGCCTGATTCCCTCCACCTCCGCCCTCGTGGGCGATGATGGGCGTTGCGGGGTTGCAACCTGCGCACCGGCGAAAAAAAGTCAGATTGCGGAGAGAGGTCGAGAGGGCGATAAGCACTGATGGTGATCAGACGAAGAGAGGAAAACGGTAAGGAAACGAGATGCCTGCGCATTCGTCAAGCGTTTTATGGTGTTCTACGAACTTAAGAATCTAGGAAAATGCCCGAGAAAGGGCGAGACCGTAAAAGGACCAGAGTGAGGGATGATGCCATACACTTTGTCGCCGTCCCGCTGGAGTATTTTCTGCTTATTTTCTTTCCTTTTTTTAACGAGGATAGTGTCGAGATTGTCGAGGCTAGAAACTTCAGAGGCTGTTATGCCGAACTTACTATATTATCTCAGAACGGGATAATAAATTCAGAGATTTTTAAAAGAAAATCTATATATTTAAAAATAATTGATAAATGTCAGATATTTTCATTAACTTTTTTCGCTTGTAAAAAATTAGAATACAGATGAATGTGACTCAGCATGATAAAGTGTATTGAGTATTTCATAATTTAACCGGTTTCCATATTTATAATAAACATATATCTTTATGTCAATTTGTGTACAACGGCTTTAATATGCACTAGTGCGTCCAATCAAATTTGCTATTAGATAACAGGTACGTTAAAATATGATTAATACACAGAAAAATGTTACGGTTGCTACAACCAGAAATAATGATAATTTTCACTCATTATTTGGTTGTGGTAACCGTAAGATATACATATCTTTACAATTATGTAACCGTTATGATGTAATCGTATAGATATGTAATCTTATGGTTATCACAATCATATTAAGTGTTCTGATAGTGTAGTTTCTGTAGTGAGTCCTTAAAAAACTAATCGGAACACCTAATACTATAGTTCTTATAATTAAAAAATGTATTGATGGGCGACTTTTCATCATGGCAACCGTAGCCGTTTTTTCCGTGTAGAAGATATTTTCTCAGATTATATCTAAAATCACATATTTAAAAACATATTTCAAAACATTAAAATGTATAAGCTGCTATACAGAAAGAATTTTTTCTTAGAGTTTACCCTGAAAATATGATAGTCATGGGCATGGGACAAGAATGTATTTTCAAGAATTTTTTTTTAATGTAAATCTCTCTCATTCATTAATAAAACTGCAATAAAGTATAAAATAAGTTTGATTAATTTTACTGAAATGCATGATAAAAAAAATTTAATTAATTTTACTGAAGTGCATGATAAAAAAATCTTTAAAATATTGTATTGTACCACAACTAT
>NW_017258021.1:1162594-1198577 GCF_001594055.1 Mycetomoellerius zeteki | reverse complement strand
TATACATTCAGTGTATAATTAAATGATTTATATATGCCAATTAAATTAAAAAACAAAATTAAAAGACAAAAGATGGCCAAATAATAAACGCTATTGGTTCCACCAAGAATTTATTGCTCTTGGATTGAAAACTATTTAGTGGAAAATTCATTATTAGATCATGCCTGTAGTTGTAAAAAAAGAGTTTAGAATTTGGATGTCTTCAAGTTTCATTGAGATAAGTCTTTAAATCTAGTTTATTATTTAATAAGTAAATATTTGGCAATAAATTCTTCATGTAGTGATAGAATAAGATTGTAATAGAAAGTTACTAATAGAAAAATACGGGATATGTTGAATTGCTTAATTACAGAATTAGATTTACTAATCGTAAAACCGTAAGGCATATAGAAATCGTAATATGACATACCCAAGGTATTTCTAATATGAAATAAAAAACCTATGCTCTTGTAGTCATAGTGAAAATCGTTGCTAAAGTATGCGTTATTGTACAATAATAAAAAGGACAACCGGAATGAATATCGAGTGCCTATTTCTACGATGCTTGGTTCCAACTACCTGAAGACGAATCCTGGGTACAATGCATCGCATGCTCATTTTGCGCGCATACTGGCTATGTTTGTTCGTATTTTAGAAACATTAAATAAAATTTTTTAATTGCAATACCGATGTGCTTTGCGTTTTATTATCGATTTCTCGGGGCATCTCATATTAGGAGCACAATTTTTTGACTTTGCGATTTGCTCACTCTTTACATTTCTTTAATTTATAAAAAAAAATAGAATTTGAATTAAATTTTACATAACATTTTAAAGCTTATTAAATTCCCTTCAAAATAACCTATTATTTTTTAAAATTCTACCCATATACTTCTAGCATTTACCTAAAACGAACTTTTATATATCTTATAATAGGGGCCTTTCCTTTATATATATTGCATCTATTAATAACTATTATAGGAGCCGAAATTCGTATTAAGTCGATTCAAATTGCTATAATAGATAATCATTTCTTGGATAACATACATGTTGCATAAGATATCTAAAAGACACGTCTTTGAAACATCTTTTAGATATGTTATGCAACATACATGTTATCTGGATTCATCGTGATCGAAGAGAGATTTATTATGCAGAGATTTTGATTTATTGCACATTCTTCCATACATTTCATTGCGTATTATGATCATGTCGTTTTTAGGTTGGGACTGTTCAAAGTAGATTGTGTTGCAATCGAAAGGAGCGTATAGAAGAAAGTTGCATCAGACTGTGATTTAGGATCAATTGCATCCGCGTCCGACGATCGGACGTGACTCGAAGCGGCGCAATGTGAACGTCGTAAATTCATTAATAAATTACGCGAACCAATTATAATTCTGTTCAATTCCGCAGCGGGCGTGGAGCTAATAAATCACGGTAACGCGAAAGCGAGACTGAAAAAAAGAGGAAAAATCGACACGCAGGAAAGAACGAGAAGGCGAATTCATTGTGTCCTGACAAAACTGCCTGCGTGTGTTCCACATAAGAAAAGTTTTATTTTTCACTTCACATATCTGAAAGAACATGTCTGTCATGGATCTGATTAATTGCAATATTCCAAAAGATTAAAACGACAAAAATTTGAAACGTTTGGTAAGGATATGGTTTTCAGAGAAATCAAATTCTCCAATAGATTTTATTTTACATGTTTATTACTTTTCTTCTAACGAACCCTTAATACACACGATGGGTTATTCATGTTCTGCGCATTTCTCTTCTTTGAAATAATAGAAGTACCAAATAAATAATTATTATATATATATATATATATATATTTAGATCAGGGTGTGTTGTCGTACAAATTTCCTAAAATTCTATAACTTTCTCTAGACAAAATTTCATGATTTTCCCTGATGATTATAGTATTTTGAAATTTTTATATTTTTGTCTTGATTTAGAACCATAAAATATTTTGTAGAATTTATAACATAAGTAATGTTAATAATAATGTTAATAATAAAATTATTATTAATGTTGTTGATACTGCTTGCAATTTAATTGTTAAGTTGATAGTATACAAAAATTACGTAGATGTACGTATATTAAACTTCATTAAAATCAAGAATTTTAATTTTTTAGAAGATTTTGCAAAATTTCTTGATTCTTTCTTTATTTCCCTGACAATTCTCCGATTTCCAATTTCGTGGCAACCCTATTAATACACAACCTCATGAATACTTTCTAACGATGTTAAAGTATTTGTAAGAATTATTTAACAATATATGTAATCTTTTTATATTTTTAAAAACGATATAAATTAACTCAGGACACACACACACACACACACACACTCAATACAAAATACAAACGACCTATTGTATGCAGTAAAGGACCGAAAAATCATTATGTGTACTAAGGACTAAAGGAATAAAAAGTCATAGTGACCAATTTAGAGATACATTAATTAATAAATTACTGTTATTCGCACCGTCATGTAAATCTTTGTTGATCACCAATTGCTTTTAATAAAGCACATAGTTAACGAGGCATTTACGTTAAAATACTTGGTATCATGGAATAATGATTTCTTCAACAAAAAACACCGATAAAAGGGAAGATGAGCGCCTACGAGCCACCGTATCCCCAAACAGTCTGTCAATCACACGGCCAGCGTACAATATCGGGCGTTCGATAATAAAAACGAATATAATTTCCATATAATTGCGCCCGCGCCGGCCGTGCCAATCTCGTTCCGTGAGTGAATCGAACCGCAAGAAGGAGAAGCGTGACGAGGGAGCGTGTCCCGGCGATCGACAACGGGCAGAATTACGGTCGTCCGTCGTATGAATGGAAGCGAGCTGGTCTCTCGCACGCCGGGGGAGGTGGTTACGCATCCGGTAGCCGCTCCATTCCGGTCGCTTAAAGCGTCGAGGAGCTTTTTAAAGACGCGACCTGTGCGTCAGACGGTACCGGGGACGGGTCTCGCTCGCCCCCTTCTTAGCCAGCGAGCGAGAACGCTTACTTTTTGCTCGAAATCAATTTGTAGAGCACAGTCGATTAATTCCGTAGCCCGACCAGGTGGCTGACTCCGCCGAGAGAGAGAGAGAGAGAGAGAGAGAGAGAACAACCAGAAAGAGAAAAAAGGACAGAGCGAACCCCGCTATAAACACGACTACGCAGTGTTCACTGTGCACATATATCGGCCAGGACACGATCCCGTAAGGTCATCAGGGTTCGCGTAACTGGCCAATGAGTGCGCCGGTGTGGTCTTACCTTCGGAACAGCAAGTTTCACTTTCCAGATCGGGTCCCCTGTTTCTAGAAGTCGGCAAGGTCGAAATAATTAAATAACATCCACGAAGGACTAGATGAGTCATATCTCGCCCAAAATACGTTCATATATATGAGAATTTCTAATTTTTCTTAAGTGTCTGAAGACTGAAACACACATTCCTAAAGAAAATCAAAAGTTGCAATAAATCAGACAACTCCAATGGCATTATCTCTTCTCCTTCCGCAAGCTCGTATAGCGCACCGCTACATTGTTCGCGTTGTTGCGTAGGATCGTACAGATCGCGGGAGTACTCGGTACTGGCGATTCTCATCGCGGAATCGTGGCTATTCGGCTGCGTTAAAATTTCTATCTTAGACACGCGGAAAAAATTTGTCTATTTCAACTTCTCTCTGCTGAACTACCGGAAACCATCGAGACCGCTTTTTCGATTTGATATATTCGTGCTGGAAGAACAAGCAGTAAAACCTTACGGAATTGCGGCTATAATTTTAACGTCGTTCCTGACTGATCTTGGCAACTTCCATAGGCTGTCTTCTTTGGTTAGAAGAATAAAAATGATGACACAGAGAATTAACAACCGATTATGTAATAATGTTGTAAAAACCTATATTACAACCTATATTACAAGGAATGTCTTGGAACCATACATGTAAATACACAACTAATAAGAAATAAACCGCTTTTGACGGTCAAGTTGGATCTTAAGTGCTTAAATAATTTATAACTACCTATATAGTCATTTGAATTGCGCCGATAATAAAGGCAATAAAAAATTAAATAACTTACTTTAAGTCAATAAAAGAATTGTGCTCAAATTTTATATTTTACATCAAATAATCTATAAAATTTTTATGTTTTTAGTAATGCTTTGAGATATGACACATATTTTTATAATAAATGTGACATTTATACAAATATCATAAAAAAAATTAGGTATATTAATGTTGTAGATAGAAATTTTGATAAGATATAATCCCGCAATATATTCTCCAAATAAAATTAAAATAAAGTATAAGATATATACGTATTGCTTCAACAATATTTTTTCAAGTTTTATACACTATTCATTACTTTTTTTCTTCACTTTACTACACACTGTTCCTGTGTGCCTGTTAAGTCTCGACATTGCCCTTCACGACTAAACGAGGCACGCTGAGAAACCGAAGAGATAGCTCGAGAAAACGACGAGAATGATGCAGCGAAAACGAGCGCAGTCAGAAGTGCATTTTTCGCTCACTATGGAGCCGCTACGTGCGGCGGTACGGAGGAAATTGCGAAAAGCCTCGGTAGTTTCGCTGGGCGGATTGGCGCGCTAAACAAACAGTAGTTGCGCGGCCGAGCAATCACGCGCGAGTTAACACAGGATCGTTTCTACCGTGAGGGCAAGAGAGGGAAGAGGAATGATCGTTGAGGCCCGCTATGACGAGGCTGCCGATGCAAGGTGAAAATTGCCGGTTTGTTGCCGCAGCTTCTGCCAAGTACGGCGAAGCCTATTGAGGGGCGAACGGGCGAGATAGGCCCCCGGTTGTAGTAGTCGAAGAGCAAAGGCCGGCAGCAACCTTCGGTTTTATCGACTTAAATTGGCCGGAAAGTCGATTCGGTCGCGCACGTGTGCGCGTTGCTTCTCCCGTTTGCGCCCTCTCGCATCTTTTTCCTCCCTTTTTCCACCCGCGCTTCCTCTCATCACCACTTTGCGAAGAGACGATCTCTTTCTCTCCTCTCTCCGACCGAGTCTTACTCCACTAACGCGAGATTGTTTGTTTGCATAACGCGGCATATAAAGATTTTCAGGTCGTCAAAGCGAATTGGGCAAGACAGTGCGATGGTATAAGTTGTATTCAAGGATTACTCTAAAATGAATATTGATTTACCAACAGAATTCATCAAATTAAATTAAATAATCGTTTCTTGATATTTTTGTAATATATTGTCTGACTTATTCATAATTGTAGCATTTTATGTTAATTTTTTACATTACTTTTACTTCAGTATTGTAGTTTTCTCTGTTTCAATATTATTTTTTACTTTAACTATTTCAAGAAATGCGTTATCATGTGTTATCGTTTTATCACACGCAAAAAAATATTTTGCTGCTCCAGCTAGAATTGTAACTATTTTTTGTAGCTAATAGAAAATTATGTATTATACGCATAAAATTTATAGCACAAATCTAAATTCTATCTCTGTCATCTATACGATTAGATGCAATACATATCTAATATCGCAGTACTTGCTAGAAATTTATCTATTCCCGCTATTTTTCGTATTATACTTAGATCATTTTCGCTGTAACTACAAGATCACTTTTTTGAGTGCATGTATCTAGATATGGTATGCCATCGTTCATCACATTGTTATGTTATTAACTCATAATTTTGGCCAAGAATATTGATACTTGGTACGGGAAATCGTGATTTAATATATCGATTAAAGGATTAAACATGCGCGTTACAGCGCACACCAGCTCGTAGATAGCTACGATCTTTCTGTTCGCTAATCGATATTAGGCGCAAAATTGCGCATTAAAAGGAGCGGAACGGAAGTGAGCAGGAGCTACATAGTGCCCCAGGGAACGATTTATACCAGGACATAAAAGTTCGCGGCCGATGCTCGAGTTCCCATTAAATCGATGCGCCTCCACGGCTATGAACATTAATTAAAAGAATAAAAACCGTACAACGCTCTCAATTTTTTGGATTAATATCGAGCAAGTGAGGTAGTTTACACATTGTAAAACGCAATGAAAGATAAGGAACACAGATAAAGAGGAAGAGAAAAAGACAGAGAAAGAAAGGGGGAAGAGGAGAGAGAGAGAGAGAAGGTGAATCGTAGCATTCCAGTACAGCCTACGATCGTGTATTATTTATATGCGTACACGCATGCACGAGCTATAAGCAATAATCGTTGTCTCGCGTCTCGGGCGAGATATTTATTATTGCCGGAGGTGATACAAAAGCGGTAGAGAATACGAGTTTAAGATAATACGTCCGGGAAATAACGAAAACGATGATTTTATATAGCCTCTGTATTTGAAAAAATGGCACAAGTGAGAGAGAGAGAGAGAGAGAGAACGAGAGAGAGGGGGGGAGTAAAAAATTATTTATTCGTATTTATATTAAATAATAAATAGCGGATAATTAATTTATAAAACTAGGTATAATAGAGAATCCGTATCTACTTATGAGTACATTAAAAACGGTGTAACTCATACGCATTTTTCGCCGATCATCTTCATCCATGTACATAATTAATTTTAACTTTGTATGTTTGATAAGTAGTAAGGCCGCGTTTACAAAATTTGCATCCAGGCTTCTGATTTTCGAGCACGCCAATTTACTCCCCTTCCATCCTAATAAATACAATTCTTTTCCATGTCTCTTATTAGATTCACAAATTCATTAACGAGATACCATTATGGCTGGTTTCATGCTTTGGGTTTCAACCTTAAAATCCTAAAATTCAGCCAATAGGACTGTCAGTTCTAACCGAAATATATTTCAATGGCTGAATTTTTATAAAATTTTGGGATTAAGACCGAAGCACATAAACCAGGCATTAACGTTTCTGGCCCGAGCGGATTTGCATCGACTGGATTGGATTAATGATGTCACATGCTCTATTATGGTTGTGTTTCAAAATTCACTGCCAGCGCTGAAAATCTACAGTTTACGTTACGTATACTATACATTTTCAGCACTGGCAGTGAATTTTGGAACAGTCTATTAGTTGACGTTACATGCTCTATCAATAGCAGAACATACAATATCATTAATCCAACCCTAGGTCGGTGCAAACCCACTCAGGTTGAAAATGCTATATTAATAGTATCTCGTCAGTGATAAATATCACGTTAATTACGGCATTAATCGTATATTGTTAAAAAGGCGGCAGCCCTACATGCCAAGTATTGTACATATACTGTTAATATATTTACCGTTTTTCCTCTACGTTTAATATGTGAGTCGTACATAATTTATTAAATTTTGTATAGTTTCAGAAGATTCAGCCCCGCAACTACAATAGAATATTTCTCGCTCTCCATTATAGCTTTAAGAAGACATTCGTTATCGCAGCTGCATAATTCTTTACGAGCGAACATGAGCGATACAACAATGCGTGTAGATTCGCACGTGATTCGAAGCCGCAATGGCGCGGCTACGTGTGCCCGTCGATGATATATGTAATTATATTATAGATTGTTGTTGAGAGATTTATCGCGCATTGTGCGCGCGCCGCGTGTACGTCTCGATAAAAAGCTTTTTGGAGCACAGACCACGTAATTGTAGCTTATAAGAGCGACTATTTACGTGCACGCGAGCACATGCAATAAGCAATAATCGCGAGTGCACGTCGACCGAGATATTTATTGTTGCCCGCGGGGACGAGCGCGCGAAAGATGCGTGCAGAATAATATCCATAGGAATTAAATACAGATTAAGAGCAATAAAGCGGAAATCTTGGGGCATATTTTACAGATCGTCGGTTCTTACTCGATCCCGGAAGAAGATTATTTGTTAAAGTGAAAAATGTAGAGTGGAAAATACAGGAGTAGATATACATGTATTGATCTAGGCCATGAAGATTTTGCATTCGTAATACATATTCGTGATCCTGCAATTACTTCAACGTCGCGTGGCGGACGGTCGTGTTGACCGAGAATCACTTGATGGAGTCGCCGAAGGTGTTGCGGCAGCCTTCTCCTTTTCATGATCGGCAAGGAAATAAAAATAGAGAAACTGAAAGACGATCGACGATCGAGTTGTCAGTTGAAGGAGCAATCGATTAGAATTACGAGCTCTTAACGAGCATCTGGTCGCATCACGACGAGATGCGCGAGAAGTCGTAATAATCGCCGGGACGGCGCAATTACGACACTCTTTTTGCAGATGTGTGCCGCGTATAGATGCTCTGATGCTGACGATTAACCTTGAACTATAATTCTTTATGATCCTCATTTATGATCACTGGTTTGCCCCTAATCGTTACTAAGTATCGGCTCACCGCTTCGTTTGCGTGACGTTTTTACGGCTAAGTGCGTTTTTACGTGACTAATCGAATGTTGTTGATCGCGAGACGCAAAGTGGCAAAACTCCATCTCTCTCCTTCCTTCGTCGTAATTTTGCCGCGAAATGATTGTATCTGCCTAATGACGTATGTACGATCATCTCTGATGATCATTAGACCCTCGCGGCGCGAAAATTGTTTGTCGTTGAAAAATACACGTGCGTCCGCGAACTCGTACGTATAATTCTATTTAAGGATGTATTACATGTATTTTTTAACAAAGTGAAAAAAAATTTCCAATTTCAATTACTTTTTGCAGGGACTTTATACCTAATAAATTCTTAACGTAACTGTATCCAATATGATCTATCTAAGTGTTGCGATTTTCGTCGAATTTAACATTTAAAACTAGTAGTCAGATTTTCAAAATAAGAAACATTTTTGAACATTAATTGAAACATTTTCAACATTTACATGCAATTGATATAAACTATCTATGTATAATTCTAACTACGTATAAACAACAAGTAGGCCATATTGGCTATTGGGTACCAGGCCATATTGGGTACGATTACCTTATATTGCTTTTGTAGAAGACAATTCTGCTGTATCAGCAAAGCAGAGATATCCGAAGAGATATATATACAATTAAGAGAAATTTCACGGTGCATGCATTTGTGGAAACGAGAAAGCGTGATAGATCCTCCGCTCTCCAAGAACGAAAGCCGTACAGATCGCATTGGAAAAATTTCCTGCCTCCGCATTGCAACGATCGTTCACGCGCGCACACACCTACGCATGCACGTGCCTCGCGGGAGCCCGGGGAAGCGCAACGGGGGTGGGAGGGTGGCAAGAATAACACGACCAAGTCCGCCCCCACGTCCGCAAGGACAGCGATCGAGTCCTGCCGCACGTAGTACATTACGTATTGTGTGCTTACAGTTTATAGGATGATGCGCGGCTGTGCAACGATCTCATTCGACCCGTCCCCCTCCCCTCTCTCACCCTGGCTTCCCCCTGCAGTTAACTCAAATTGCATTATGGCAGGGCTGGTTGCGTTCTGGATACCGATTGGGGTGGATGTGCATCTCGCGGAGGGTTAGATACGCGGGACAGATACGCACTGTGTGCTCCACAAACTCCACAAACACGAGGCGTGTTGCTGCGTCTTATGTGCGTATGCGCGCATACGTGTGTCACGCACGCTGACCCAGCGGTGGATCGGGACTATTTGTTTAATAGGGATTATTGTGTCGGTCGAACGGGGATGATAGAGCTGCGAATTGAAATCAAATGACACGTGACACCCCTTACCAATGACGACCTCTTTGTGCCGTGATGCACGGCGTTGTTGGCTTATACACGTTAACGTATAAACGTTATATTGACCTTGTTACCGTTGCTCAGAGCGCATCCGCGTAATTCGATAGCGCGGTTAAATCGTACCGATCGCACTCATGCGTTTCTTGCGGATCCAGGAGTAACACCGTTTAATTAATTGTACTGCTTAAATCGAGAGATCGACCGTGATATGATGACGAAATAAATACAGTGTAATATAAGATACATTGAATTAAATTACATAAATCCTCTGAAAATATAAAAATTCAATTCGAGCGCATCGCGATATACGACCGGTTTTCGCGGTGAAATTAAATTACGTTAAAATTTAACGTCCGGATCGTGGAGATAGTCTTACAAATTACAAGCGGGACAAGTGTGCTCATAAGGCGCGGCCAACTTTACGATTATTTCGAATCGGCTCCTTAACTCACTACACATATGGTCAAGAAAACGAGTGCGTTTTACCGAACTGGATTTATATAGCAGGCTTCACATTCGTGGATCCGTTATGTTGTAATTGGTCGGCCGTACAATTACCGGAATGGGCGCGATTACTTCGCTCCTTCGGTTTAGTGACGTTAAATACAGGTGAGGGGTGTTGTAACGTTACGGAATTACTGGTGCGCGCGTCGTTACAAGCTCGCAATTATCTACCGTCGCTCGGACAACGTCGTCGATGTGATCGCCCCGAGTTTTTCAGCGCATTAAATTGCTTCATTATGTAATAGAAAAGGTCGTGTGAAAAGCCGATCGCGGGAGGGAACTATTCGCGAGCTGAAGAGAGTAAATTTCCGTCTTGGTTGTTGCAACATTGTTCCTTTAAATTAATCATTCCGCTACCGAGACCGATAACGAGATTGCTTTAGCCTATCCTCTCATTGTTGATCGTATATACATCTTCGAAAGCATCATTAATTCAACTTTGATATAAAGCTGACGTGACGCAGCTATTTTAGTACCATAAGCTGATGGAATTTTTCTGCGATTCTTATAAATATGTGTATTATGTCGAAACTACATATCTTGTCTGTTTGTATTTTTGGCAACAAAATTCCGAAATAGAAAGAAAAATAAAAATCTATTTAATATGAGAACGAGGTTGAACAATAAAGCTGATGTAAAATTCTTTTCGCGTTGCAACGACATTAGGGGCTAATTTGGACGAGAATCATTTAATAAATTAATTAGGAGAGACCAAGGCGCGCACTACGAACCGAGACAAGAGATAATCCAATAAATTATTCGGCAACATTTCGTCATAATTACATCTTGTTTGTTTCAGAGACGAGAGACGATAAAAACATCGATCTTTATTTTTTTTTCTCAGTTGTTGCGATTTTAAGTTTTAATCTCATAATTTATCAAGGAAAAACCATTGCGATTTATCTAATTAGCCGCGATGAAGACAGCGTATAGGCTTGAAAAAAAAAATCAAACGAACCAAACGGCTGTTTATAACGTACTAATGAATGTCGCTAATGAGGAGATTAATAAATTATTTGATATAGTAGACATATCGACAATAATACTTAGCTCTTATATGTTCCATAATTCGAAAATAAAATTATGTTATACAAACTTAGAGAAACGATAAATCTTATTAACGATTATAACCTAAGGTAAGTTTTGCTAACGGTTATAACCCAATGCAAAAAAAATTGTTAGAATGTGCAATAAGGCAGAAATGTATATCTTTTATCGTCGCTCGTAAAGGCAAGATCGAATGAAATGGTCCCGAAGTAACAAGACCATTCCTGGCGAAAGAAACGGTAGCACAAATGTAGATATTTCCTAAAGCGCGATCGCGATGCGGCATTCGCCGTTCGATCATACAGAGGCGAGAATTCGTCTTCCGAGAGGCAGCAACTGCTATTTCCCCGCTAGGAAGCTCCGAGCCAAAGAGGAAGAGCAGCAGCGCGAGACGAAGAAGGAGCGAGAGACAGAGGAAGAAAGAGGAGGTTGGTGGCGAGCAAATGGAAGTCGGTGAATCACGAAACAAGCGGTATGTAAATCCGCGTAACGGGGCCGTTTATTCGTCCCATAAAAAGGCCAATAAAATCTTCTTTCGCAGTGGGAGATATACTCCCGGGCCCTCCTCTATGCCCACCCCGCGCTTCCGTTCGCCACCCCTCGGCTCCTTCTTACCCCCGGAAAAATGACAGAGAATAAATCGCCGTTGGGATAAAGAATGCGAGATGTAGCCAGGGATGGAATAGGGAGAGGACGTCGTTCGCTATCCGCTTTCCAAGTTATTCGCCCTCCAGACGACGGATTTTCAGAAGCCGAGAGAAATCGTTCTACATATTGCCCGGAATTGATCTCGCGTTTTCCTCGCCCACACACGAACGTGATTCTTTTTTCGTTGGGGTAGCGAGCTACGCGACAAACCTCATTCGCCATTCCATGTCAGTGAAAGAGGGTGACGAATGAGACGGGTGATTGTGGAAATTTCCGTGAAAAGCGGGAAAATGGACGTAGCGTTTCTTTAATTAGGCTTGCGCATCTCTCAACTGGTGATTTATCGCTACTACCGATCGAGATTTATGTGCTGAGATATATTTAGAAACGATCGCGGCTCGAATTAGCTTTCAGTTTTTAGCCTAATCATGGAGCGTTATCAGAAGCAGTAAAAAGTGGAATTACAACCAGTTATAATCAGCAATGATAAAAGTAAATCAGTTCTAGAAACTACACAGTAAAAAACATTTAGCATTTATGTTAAACTCGATCCTTATTAAAATTTTTGGCACATATCTGAATATTGATTTAATATAATGTGATTGTGTTATTTAAACATTTTGTGTTAAAATAGATATTATTCAACATTTCTGAGTGTTAAAATAACACAATTTATGAGTAAGTGAACAATTAACATAAAAATAATATAATTTAAAATGTAAATATCTATGATAAATGAATAAAATGTGTCAAATTATAACATATTATAATGTTAATTTTATTGAAGAAATTTGTTTTCAGATTATGTTAAAATATTACATTTTTTGTGTTAATTTTTATATTGGTACTTTCTAACATATTCATCTTGTGTTAAATTAATACATTTAAAAATTTAAATGGACCGTTTCGAATATGTGAAATATGTTTTAACACAAATTTTCCAATTGTATACATAAAAGTTTAAGAATTAAACTCCACGATCAAATTATAGTACTTCAATTAGTTATGGTCAGAGTTGGGTAAGTTAACTTTTTGTTTAACTAAGTTAAGTTAAAGTTAATAACTAATTTAACTTAATTAAAATACAAGTTAATCCATAATGAAATTAATTGAATTAAAAGTTAAGTTAATAAAAAAAGTAATTGAAAAGTTAAAAGTTAAATTTGGTCCGAACGAACAACCAAAAAAAAGAAAAAGAAAAAGTTTGATCATTTTACATAATTTTTCCTTTCTCACAGCATATTTATTAAAGAATCTGGTTATTTTTGTTCACAAGTAACGATTATACAATATAAAATTACTAAATTATATACTCATTATTCTCTCGCATTGTGTCTGAGGATTAACTTAAAAAAAATCAAATTAAAAGTTAATAGTTACTGATAAAAATGTAACTAAATTAAGTTAAAAAGTTAAGAGTCTAAAATGTAACTAAGTTAAGTTAAAATTAATTAACTTTTTAACTTTTTAACTTAACTTTTATTTTTTTAATTTAGCACTACCCAACCCTGGTTATGGTAATAAATTATGTGTAACTTTATGTGAATAATTGTACTGTTACTTTTGTAAGAACTTTTTTATTAATTATTTAATTTTTTCAAATCTCTCTCGTAAGCTTCTACGCGTATTTTTCATGCAGGTCATTCAGTTCGCTATATGTATAACAATTTGCAATAATTCTCAGGGATATACAGTAGCGATTTTCCCGTGATAAATGGACGTGAAAGGCGGCGAGGGACGAGTGGATAATCCAGCGGGTACCGCGTTTACACTCTAAACAACGTCTTGGTGTTGGAAAAATATTATTGTAACGGGGGTTGGCGGTTCCTCGTCTGAATCCTCGTGAAAGCGATACAGCAGTTTATATCCAAGCCAGGTGCCAACTTTCGGAGATAATGCTCAAGGCAATGAAGAAAGAAAATATAACGGGTAGCAGACAGCAGCGCGCGACTACCAACTATATAACCGACAACGTAATTACTACAAGTTGCTACATCAACGTATTTGTGTGTTGCAGTAAAACCATTTTGCTGTTACATAATGTTGGAACCAAACGCGGTGATTAAAAGCACGTGTAATAATTTATAAACTGCGCAATTAACTATCTTTATTATCTTTCCTTAACTCGCTTCTATACCAAGTGAGATTCGAGCGAATGATTCATTATTCAAGGAGCGAGAATATAATTAGCGTTCCTATTTTGTCTTCGTTTACTTCGAACGAGAGAAAATCGATTTCGATGGCACAGCAAGAACCAGCACGTGCTGTCGTTAACTCGAAGCAGATTCTTCCCAGATTTTTTTAAAATATAAATCTATTTTTCATTGGTAAAAGATATGTTTTCTGACGTCTTTTTTTGCATTTTCTCTAGCCTTCAGAGCGTGCATTCCGCTTTCACAATTTATCGCCTTTTTTGTCTCTTAAATTATTATCTTGAAAATTATTAGGAATATTTCTTAATACACAATCATTTTAATAATATTTAAATATGTACAATCTTAAGCATAGAATACACACCTTCTGAAAAATTCTGAAAATACAACATGAGTTTGAAAGATCTACCATAAGTTTGATAGACTGCAACTTCAGTACAAATTAATATTTTTAGACTCTTTTTTTAATTTTGAAATTCGGAAATTTACCTACACAGGCTATAATGCAGGTATATTTCTAAAAAATCTTATATTATTGTTAAATTATAAAAAATTCTCCCTTTCTTTTTCTTCGTGTATGAAGCAAGCAAAATTTCGGTTGGAAGGCCTATGATGTGTGTTCTAAGATTAATCAAAGGGTGCATTCAGTATCGTTCTCTGAGCGTTCAGTGAGCTTTTACATCAATTATAATTGGTACATTTTGATTGGCATATTCTGTTAAATCCAAAAATATAGACCGGTGTAAACAGGTGTAAGAACTCACTGAGCGGTTATGGTATGAACGTATCCAATTATTTTATACACGAAAAAAAAACAATTAATATAGAAATTTAATTTTCCACTTATGACAAAAAATATAACGACTGGAAGAATTTAAGAAATAATACAATATTCATATTTTGGCATAAATGATGCCGCTATTGACCTACATTATCAGAACTTAATCGAAATATATTCCAATAATGCGCGTGAAAAATAAGTACCTACGGACTTAGGTGCGGTGTAATTAACATAAATCTTATGACCGCTGAGGCGTGCGACAAATCCTTGCCATTAATTTCTTACGCGTATTATTGTCAGATAATATTGCGAGTTCGGAGCGAGATACGAAAACTACTCCTCGGCCGGGTGTTCGGATACGGAGGATGCTGCGAGCGCGCGGAGAAGTTGGAAGTTGCCCTGCTCTCTCACTCTTTCTCGAAGTTACTCTTCTCACTCCTTATCGAGAAACTGCTCGGGGCGTGCTAACGAAACCATCGTAAGCAGGCACTTCGACAAATTCATAAAGTACAGTTCATAAAACGTGTACTTAAGGCGCGACGGGGAGCGAACGGGGGAGACGCGGAGCTCGTAACTCCGGCGTGTTAAGTTGAGCGGATAAAACGATGGCGCGTGCAGCGTGCGAATTTTCTCGAACATCGAGATATGGGCGTGGTCGGGTGCGATCATTGGTATATTTTTGTCAAAGTAAAATAGAGGAAATTTTCGATCTCCAGCTCGTTATTAAAACTAAGTGGACTCTGGAGAATCCGTTCTCGGAATTAACACTGATTAAAATTAAGTTCCGGATTCGTCCTCTCCTCGAATAATCGCGACAAAGTGTTATGTACGATCGCCTTTCCGAGCATTGCTCATAGAAAACGAGTAACACCACCGCAAGCAAGATCGTTCGTGCAGTTTTCTACTTCAACGTGCGGTAATAATCGCAATAATTTCTATCTTTAACCGCAGTACTCTCCTCCCCCTCTAATGCTCCGTGTTGGATACCCCGAAGAGCCTGAACAACAGACACATTTATTGTTAGACAACAAAGGCGTGATTCATTAATCGCGCGTATAGCAAACGGCACGCGAACATAATGACAGACAATGGCGCTCATGTAACTCGCACGTACGGTCGGAGGAGTCGATTGCGCGCTGTAAAATTCGCGGTTGCATCTCCGCGTAACAGGATCTGCGACGATGGATGCGACGCATGCACGAGACGCGGCGTTCGTTTCTGAGAACTTCGAGTAACAAAGTAACAATAATAATCGTCCATAGGAAATTGTCTCTCTCTCTCTCTCTCTCTCTCTCTCTCTCTCTCTCTCTCTTCTTCGTGGAGAAACGATATTAATTACCATTCGCCTTTCTCACAGTCGGAAGAGGCCCTAGCAATATTCGTCACCGGCGTGCACGGGGGCCCCGGGGGCCCAAAAACATTTATACGGCACTCTCGCCACCAGGGCGTAAGCGAGAGAGATCGAGAATGTGTTAAAACGCATTCTAATGCGTGAATGCATGCGTGCTGGTCCGCGTGAGCGTGTGCACGATGCTTTAACAAGGGTCTGACAGGCTCGTTGCCGTTGTTATTTATCGGTTATGTCGGCGCATCTCCCATCTCGACGAGAGAAGCCTCCACTATCCCTCTTCTCCTGCTCTCCCCGTTTTCTCCGTCTTTCTCCCCTGCGTTCTGCACCCCGATTCGCTCTTTCTTTCCATCTCTTCGTCTGCTGCGCTCACCCCTCGCGCAGACTCGCGCGTGTAAAAGTCGTACGCTCGTGTGCGCTGTGCATACCGCAACAGCGTAGTCGAGCGAGCTTCTACGCAAGGATCGGCTCCGTCGATGGTGGTTAACACGGGATGAGCAATGAGAACATAATTGGACCTACCGTAAAGATTTTACGCTACGAATATCTGTATTTGCACGGGGGTAAATTGAAGTCGTTGCCATTACGAGCGACTTCATCAGATGTTGATAAGAGTCTTTTTTTATGAAAAGATTTATTACGTATTGTGTTTGGCAAATGCATTACATTGCATCGTATTTATAGCATATAGTGTATAATTATATGTCTTCCCGTAAGTTTTTTTCTTAAAGGAAGATTAATTTTATAATTCTTATATTGTAATTATGATCAAGAGGCTTTATCCTCCGTTATCTTTAAAACATCTAATGAGATGACAATCATTGATAAAAATAGTTTTTATAAAATTATCTTAAAATCGAAACGCGATCACTTTTCAGATACAATGCACTGGAAAAAATAATATATACATATTAACAGCATTATTTTAATTGAAAATGATTTTGTTAATTCAATAACACTATTAATGAAACAAATAAAATTTTATTAAATCAAGAGCATGACGTGTTTATTTTATTAATAATATTATTGAATTATAACAAAATTATTTTCAATAAAAATAATACTGTTAATTATAATTTTTTTCAGTGTATATTTTGTGTATTCGAGAAAACTGAAATGAATTTACACGTTCCCTGCGTCGTTACGCCATTGGCAACTATAACGTAGCTTATGGAGACGACGATGGTGGACGAAGCGCGTTTCTGCGGTGTAGATCGTTGTACACCACGTTAGAGCGCGGATAGAGAAGGGTGATTGGGGAGAAATGGAGACGAACTGATAGCAACAAGCTCGTGTTAAAAACATAACCACTTACTTGAATGGGGTTAGAGTTTATTTATCGCGTGCTTCCCTCCCTCGCGCTCCATCCTTGGGGATAATTCGCCCGACGTATAGCTGCATGTCCGGAGAAGCTTAGATTATCGTCGGAAAAGCCGCCGCGACGATCGTCAAAACGTTCTCTCCGCCCACTGAGTGATTTCGGCACTTAGTACTAGCAACGATATTGGAGAATGACGGAATTATGACTTCCAGTTGGTCCCTCGGACGGCATCACGCTAATTTCGAAACTGCTCGGTCGTAGATATGCCTGGTTTATTTTGGGAAGTTATTTCAGAGTAATAGTTATCAGATGATCTTTGTATATATTTTTATTATAAAATAATTAATATAATATTTTTTGTGATCCTCTGGATCGAAAATTCACAATCAAAGGAAGAAAAAAGGAAGAAAAAACAGAGAGAAAAATAATATTGTAATTAAAAATTATATATCTCTCATATATCCTAATTTTAAAATAATTAAAGAATTAATTGTTCAGAACAGAAATGAATTAGATATTACATAATCCATTTAAAAAATGTTGCTAATGATAATTCTTAATTCATACTTCTAACGAAAAACTTATAAATTAATCATTGCTTTAACCTGTTCTTCTTTCTTTAAATTTTTCAGAGCTTTGGAATACAACTGTAATAAATTCATGTAGAAAGATCTAATATTTCTTGCAAATAAAGTTTAACTTTCTACACAATTCGGCAACAATCGTTGTCGAATCACAGCTGCGTAAAAGGATGAAAAAAAAGCGGTTAACGCCGGCTGGACGGATTTATCAGGGTGTATCCCGCGAGAGATGTCTCGACAGCACGTTGACCGAGCGCTCCCGCGGGAACGCGGCCGCTCATACATGCGAATTGGGAAAATTTTCACGCTGGAAGCGCGGATTGTAACAACAGCAATCACCGACCGTGGCTGTGGGAGGAGGAGGCTCGTTACGGTTTTAATCGTTTCATCAAGTTGTTGTTATCGCGCCGAATGGCCGGCCATTTTACGGACGATCGGCCGGCGATGGAGAGCAACTTGTTTTGTCCCCCGTGCGTTTTCAGGCCGATTCGCTTGTGGAATATGCTCGGCAATATTCTACGAGGGAAAGTTGAATGGAACAGCGGAGAAGCTATGAAGATGCGTAATAATTGTAGTAGAAATTTTTTTTACGATCAGAAGTTCAATATTTTTAAGTAGAAATTGTAATTAACCCAGTAAACACCAAATTACATGTAACTAGTGTGTCCAGTGAATATACCTAATATATTCGAATAAATGGATAAAAAATGAATAAAAATACTCATTCGAATACACTTCTTTTTTATTCGTCAAGAAACGAATAAATACTTTTTCATTCCATTTGAATGAATATTTTTTTAATATGATTATGAATATTTTCGTTTCGTATTCACTTTTACTCTGTATTATCTGTACCTACATAGTTTGCGAAGCTTGCAAATGAAAACAGAAATCTATAAAAATAATGACTACGATTACACCGTGCGCTTAGCCCGCAACCTATGCGATGGGCGTCTTGTTTAACCTATAGATTAAACAAAGACGTTTTTATTGGGAATAAATAATATAATATATCTCAGAATTGAATGTCCACAGACCATAATGAACGATCAAGATATCTAATAAAATGTTTATAACATTACTATGATGTAACCGGAATTATATCGGAATATGTATGGCGCTCTATCAAATAGATATTTTTAAAAAATGTATTGCTTTCTAAAATATTTTTCAAAATTTCTAAGTTTCCTTTATAAAATCTGAATATTACAATGACAAAAATAAATAAAATTCATTTTTTTTTTACTTAAAGTTATCAAACAGTTAAAAGATAACGATTGCTTATCGGAGCCTTCTTTATCAGTTTATATTTTGTTTTGAATGAATATGAATACTCATTAAATATTCATAGTTTTTTTGTGAATAAATATCTTTTGAAAACCCAAAATTTTGAATGAATATATGATTACATTTTTTTTAATGTGAAAATTTTGAATAAATACAATTTGGAGCTCAATTACAAATTTTTGTGTTCATCGGGCACACTATATGTAACGTATCGGTTAGTTGTAATTTTCTACTCAACAATATAACTGTAATATAATACGTATGTTATATTACAATTTTATTGTTGAATAGAAAATTACAACTAACGAATATGTTACATATAATTTTGTGTTTGCTGCAGTGAAATGTATTAAGTGCTTTTCTGAAAAAATTTCTGATAAAAGCGATTTTGAAATACGTGGGTAGTTAAATATAAACAAGACTTTTTTTGTGAGTACAGATTAATATTAGTAGATGTACTTATACTGAATAGAAGTGTTTGTTCACGTCTTATATAGTTGTAAAAATTTCGATGCTTTTAACATTTTTGTTTGCAAAAATACTTGAACATATGAAACTTGATCAACATTAATGAACAATATCATTGCATAACGATACTCGATACTATTTGTTTGAGCATCGCAATGACTACAGAAATAACTGCGGCGAGTCCACAACTACTTAAGCCGAGAATAGATACCTCTATCTGTCACTTAATGTAAGTACATCTATGTCGATTTGTATTCATTATACAAATAAGTTTATTTTTTTGAACCACATACATAATTGATGTAAGTTAATAGAAGTTTTATGAGGTAACATTGCACTTTTCTAGATTTTATCTCGTCTACGATAATCTAAAATGTTCTAAAATTTGAACATAAAAAATTTAGAGAATGCCAACTCAAGAAAATAGATTTAGGATTAAGAATCCGTTATTCGGTCCCGTGCGTATAGATCGCTCAACAATCGTAGTTAATGGATCTGCATCGTTAATACGAGTCTGTATAGTCCTAGGAACTTAACGAGGTCATAAATCGCATGGGGCGTCCTTTTTTCCGGGAAAGATCGTGAATCTGCGCGCGGAGCTGGCCGACCGAGGTCGACATTCGATCTGTTTTCGAATTAGACGGGGAGGTAGTCGCTCGTAAAGATGGTGGTACGCGCGCGAGCACAACCGAGGTAGATCCTATCTCGTAAAATTATGTCTTTATTAGGCGGAATCTCTGTCCGATGACTATAACGGTTTCCCGAGTTGCGGGGTTACACCGCAGGTGTCTCTCGGTGGAACGAAAGCGAGAGGAATACCAGGATATCCAGAAAAAGATGGCAGAGCACGGATGGAAAATTCACGATCGTAGATCTCGATGATCTTTTAGCCGAATCTTTTTATTAATTTAGATTCGTTGCTTTACAACATTGCTGTCAGTCGAGGAGAAAAGATATGACACTCGCGTTTATTTCTATCAAAATAGATTAACTTTAATTTCAGTTTAACTTACTTTTTATTATTTTCTATTTTTAAAAATTAAAAAAAATAAAAAATAAATTAAACTGAAATTAAAATTAATCAACATAGAAATGAGTATTAGCTACTTTGTATTTTTAATTTAATTAATATATAAAGCGCAAAATAGAAATTTACTAAATAATATTTATAATATTAATTGTTGCGTCCTTGGAGCTCTGCTTTCAAGCCCTCTTGGTGTGAAGGCAGCTAAAGAAATCAATATTGAAAAGAAGAAGATCAATTCCTACCAACCAGCTGACCTTCCAAATCATTCCAAACAGAGATAAACGAGTTTTGTTCAGGCGGTCGCCGCGCACAAACGAATTACGTTTAGTCCTATTACATTTATTACTTTATTCTCTCTATTAATAAAGTTCATGTTCTTTACCTGCGTAAATTATTTACGGGAGTGTGGATTAGTGAAGAGCCGCACAGATCCGTTTTTTTGCAACCATTATTTTGATGCAACAATGTCAATTATAATGTATTATAAATAATACTTTATTTATATGAAAATAGAATTTGTATTTAAAAAATATGTCACAGGTATTATGTATAAATTTTACATTTTATATCATGTGTGAAAACTCATATATTTTATATGTATAAAAAAAATTTATGTTAATTTACAGAATCGTATTTACGCAAAATTAATTTTCTGAATTAAATATTTGTAATACTTCAGTTTTTCTCGCGTCAAATTTTCAAATGTATTATTGATCATCCCCGTAATCGATAAATGATAATTGCATAATCGCGGCTGTCACCGTCGTATGACATTAATACTTTTAAAGAGCGTAAAGATTTTACACGTATATGATTTGAATTAAGCCGATGCAGATCGCGGTTACTCAATCCTTCATTGACAGGCTAGAGCTACGAACGATCGAGGTAGAGTGAGATCTCCGTGGCGTTATTGATAAAGTATGACTAATCGGTAATCATGTTGTACACCACTGCCAATACATACAGTTGGCAGCAATATCCATCTTGCAACAGTTTTTTGCGAAGCGCTCGACGGAATAAAATGAGCTCGTTTTGTTGGATTAAACGGTCCGCGATCTCCGCTGCTCAATTTATACGAGTGTTGCGTGGCTTGTATCCGTCAAGAATTGAGAAACAAGTTAATGGCGATGCGCGCGCGAAGATCTCGTAATAGATATTACGACTTTCAAAAAGAAAAAGAAAGTAAGATACACCGATACAAACAAGGTATTCAAAATTGTATGCAAGATCCGAATCTCTGATGCAACACACAGGTATGTTAAGGATTGCTATGACGAGGCCCTTCAGACAAATAAAGATGCCGATAAAATTGGGCAGATTTCTGTGGAATCAGATATATATCTTCATTACAGTTACTTCTCTCTAGATCTCCAAACGATCTGAGTAGAATAAAATCTCTTTCAGACTACATTCATGATCGTTGATCGTTTTTAAGAGATCACGGTAGCTGATCGTAAATCTGTCGTTTTTCACACAGTACCGTTATTCCTTCGTGCGTCGTTTTAGTCAGATAAGTGCTTCTTCGTCGAAGACTATTTTCTTTCTTTTGATTCCCATAGGAGAGAGGAAAAAGAAATATATATAGCAGTACCCCAGGAAAAACTGTGAGATCAGTGAGCGATAATCGGTAAAATTAGAAAAGCTCCAGTACTACATTCGTCACCTGTATACGATTAGTCCTTACTATATTTCCAAACAATCTGTAGTGAAAGTTGTGACATCAAAACCTAATCGTCTAACAATTAAATTAAATTCCCATTTATTCAAAAAGAAAAGTGTGTAAAGTTGAACACTTCTGGGAATTGTTATTCAAATGAATAAATCTTACGTATTCTTACGTATTTTAAGTCGTAGAATCCAAAAATAGCCATGAAAATTACGCTTGTAACGAAGAAAATGTGGAAAATGAAGGAAAATGGGGAAAAAACGAGAAATTGTTAAAACTCCCTGATGTAATTTTTCACGTTTACTTTTACGCTTTCTTGTATGTTTTGAGTCATAGAATCTTGAGTCAGCTGTCTAAAGGTACTCAAAATATGAACAGGGCATGTAGAAGTTCCGGCCCAGTAAAATATCTTGAGAAATACAGTTGTAAAATAAAAAGTTTGAGATAAAAATTGTAAGGCTTAAAAATTATTATTTACTCCCTTTATCAGGTTAACATTCGGTCACGTCGCCAAGATTAGATGAAAATATCTTGAATTTAAAAAATAAAAACCCTTATTTTTTATTATACATAATCTTATTATTTCTTTTTTAGCCGTCTTTGAAATTTTTTCATAATACTGTTGGATTTTTTTTTCTATTTTTCATCTTCCACATTTTTTCCATTTTCGGTCATTTTCGGATTCTACGATTCAAAATATATAAAAATACGTAAGATTTGTTTGTTTGAATATAACAGTTCCAAAAAGTTCAATTTTGCCTTTCTTTTTTTCTTGCAATTTTGATATAATTATTAAACTTCAAATTTTTTAAGTATCTAAAAATTTAGCCAGAAAACAATTTTACATCGTTAAATTCTTAATGTCAAATCCAATAATGTATACCATAATATATACCCAATTTGAGTTATTTTTAGTCATTTCTATAGGTCGTCACTGCTCCTATTTAATATTACATACTTTTGAGGTTTCTACGAGTATTTTTTTCAAAGAACTTATATAGTTTGCAGATTATCTCCATGTCTTGATGCATTCGAATGTCAACGTTTCGTGATTGAACATTACAGTTCACTTCATTATACAGAGAGAGAGAGAGAGAGAGAGAAAGAGAGAGAGAGAGAAAACATCGGACTACTTTTAAAAGAAAATATGTAGAGAATTATCAATCTTGAACGACACACACAATATTACTTTAACCTTTTATAATAAAATCATTTTAGATTTAAAATTTTTTAACTGATTGCATTTTATGATCTTATTAATATTACAGATATTAGTGCCTTAACATTTATTGTTGGTATTTATAAGGTTGCACGCAGAAATATCCGAGAAAACGATTCAATAATTAAGACAATTAATATCTTGTTTACCCAAGCAACTACGTGTTGACAACTTAATAGTAATTATAGCTGGGCGTTCTTATTTGAGAGACCCGTACAGTAAATATATGTATACTGGTCTCTTCGCGCGCTCACGAGGATGCTTATATTTTACAGCCGATGCGCAATTTACATACTATACAAAGTAATGCGAGTTATGCAAATTTTAATCGGCATAATATACATGCCCCGCCACCTGCGTGCCGAACAGGCATCTTCCTTCGAACTACGATGCTCTACGCCATTGGCAGCGAGCAATCGAAACGCCATTAGTACCCGATGGCATTAAATGAGCATGTTCTCCAACCGGGTAGCCGTCTCGTTCGCGCGCGGTGGCTTCCACGAAAATTAACCACTTGCGTTGTATCGATTTGAAATTCATTAATTTCCGTCTGAATCGAGCAGAGATGCACGCACACTGCAAACCAAACAGAAACGGTCACCCGCGGTGTCCGCGCGCCATTAGCGCTCGCCTCGTCTCAGAATCGAATTACGCGGTCGGTTTCCTACGATCGAGTATAAATTTAGCGTTGCGACTAACTGCGGTTAAAGTTAATTAATAAGTTGAGATATTAACATATTATACCATAAAACGACCAATTTAGGAAACAGACTTATACTTTGCGTATAAAATGGCTTTCGTAAACTATAAATTTAAAGAGATACGATCTTTAATTCGATAAAATCTTCTATATAAATATATGTATTAATTAATTAGAATCATAATTATGCGTTCGCACGGGATAGACTTTCAGGATATATACTGCCGGGCATTCTCATTATCGGATATCTACGTGATTGGCGATAAAAGCCATCGAGAGTCCAATAATCACGCGTTACTCACGAAGCGAGATCTCGGTGGTGACCTAATCGACTTATCTAAATTAATGTAAATCGTCATTTTGTCAGCGAGTACAATCTGTAATGGTTGGTCGATACAGGACGGGAGAGAGTGTGAATTGTAAAGTATAAATATTTCTTAATAGGCAAGCAGATAAAATCACCCTTCCTTCGTGACTTCTCGCCTGGCTGATTCATACGTGTCGCTGAATGGGCATGTTTTTCCTAGGACATTACGTTTCTTCTCCAGGCTATAAATCGAGCGATAATGCTGATAACGTCACCGAATTGAAGGCAAACATAAACACAAATTATAAGTCGGAAGGCAGTTATGCGAGTTGACGATTCGTCAATTTGCTCGTGTCTGAGACGAAAGTTTAACTAATACACGGAAAGAACAGTTTTGGTGAACTATCTATCTAAAAATTTAGCTAGATATAGATCTACAAATAATTTGTCAAACTATTAAAATATTTGTTAAATTATGTAGGATGCTCAAGCTGATTGCTAGAATATCAAAATGTTTTGCAGCATGTTTTACTTATCATATTTGAATTTCCTATATAATTATTCTGAGAATCCAACGAAATTATTTTCAAATCTAAATCTATATAGCAAAATTTTTTAATATTTCAGCAAAATTTTTTCAGCAAAATCATCATTGTAGAAAAAATTTTTGCGAATCTAATCACGTGAAAAACGACAGTATTCTTAAGCAGAATTATGATAATATTAAAACGAATCGAAAAGTGATTTTAGTAATAATTTTGGAGTCATTTTAAAGTTGTTTTGACGTCATGATGATTTGTGTTCTGCTTGGGTTTGGCATCGTTTGACAAAGCAATTCATCATAATTTTCAAGATTGTTGAGTCATCTAGCCACAAAAAATACAAAGTTTTATAATAATTATCTATATGGCTCAATCAGAATAAATCAATAGTAAAATACAAAGTTTTACGTCATAAACTCTCTTGAGGAATGTAAGAAAATAATGACATGGAACGACTGATAGTGAAATTAGCTAATATATTCCAGTTACTCGACCAGTTTCTTTGATGTATACTATGTGAGCTGCCGTTTTACAAAGTATATTAATATTATGAGAAATCGTATGATTAAACATAATCTCGAAATAAGAGATTGTCCAATCTAGTTTAAGATAGTGTAAAGAAAACGGTGCTTTAGAAATAGGAAGTATCAGTTTTCTTACAAATCGCGTGTAAGAAGCTAATAGTCATTTCATGACGAATCGGCGGGGCGACATGAGCAAAGTGGTCGCGCCACTTCAAATAGACCCGGCGTGTAATTCATTCTGTATAAATAAACAGGAATATTTTACATAATTGCGCGGGAAACTCGTTATCGCGGCCCGATAATGATAGCCCCGCGCTAGTTGCTATAATTTAGAACGCTAATAATTAGACCGATAATTACTAAACGCGGCTCGCTCGAGCGCAAGATTTACCGGCGCTCTTGAACGATCTGTCGACACGACCAAAAAATGCATTTTAATATATCGTAACGACGTATCGATTAGCATGGCCGAGGGGAATGCATAGAAAAAATAGCGAGATCCGCCCTGTAACCTAGAATTAGACGCATTTAATCGCCGCTCGTTAATTACGGAAACCACAGTTACTCCGAGCAACAACATGATGTTTTCGCTAAGTTCCATAATTCGCGTATATATCATTTCCGATGGTCGTTCTCTATTAGTTCAATCAAACGCGGTGGATTTTATAATGTATTCTACAGAATTCTCATGGTGAATTTTGTTTGAAGCGATTGCATTTCGACATCTTTGAAATATTGTCTACACACATACCTCTGAAAAAATTCTGTTTAAAAAATACAAATTTTTATTATTACTTAATTGTATCATGTATTCAATTCATTTTGTTAATCAAGAAGCATGTGTATGATCGAGATAACGACTTTCTCCTATCAACAAATTAAATTGGGCACGCAGTTGCAATTTAATGTCGTATTATCGCGCCGTAGTATCACCATGTATTAGAGCTTGATAAATTAATCGGCCAATGAGAATAGGTTAATAGAAACCCCGTCACGGTGTTGCCCGCAGCGAGCATCCGCACCTCTTTCCCGTGGCGCGTAGTACACGTTGTTATTATTATTCATAAACCGGTCTATTCTACCCTAATCGAAATCAAGACGCGCCATTAAATTCCGGGGGCCGCGCCCTTTAATCGTCGCCCGACAGCGTTACGGGCGCGATTTGTCATCCACGAAATTGAGTCGCATCTGCAGAGAGATGCGCGCGTCCGGGATGCTGCGCTTCCGATGACTTACACGAATGCACACAAACACACAATATGAAAGCTTGCGCGCATGTTGAAATCCATGAAACGTTACTATGGGGTTGGATATGGATTCGCGACTCTAATACTAGCGCAGGATTCTCGAGGGCGATATAATGCTCGCTGTCGAGTATATACGGGCCACAGACCATTAATATATGGCTGCTGGGGCCATTGTTGCGAATTAGGTGCCATTGAACGACGCATTGTCGGTGACGCCGGGGGGTCCGACGGAGGATGCAACGTGCCCCGCGTACTACCAACCACGTTTTGATAGACTCCGTAAGTGGAGGACCCCCGCCCCCCTTTTCCCACGCGCACGAGTTCCTTTATGTCTGTCTGATACACTTCTTCGCCATACTGTTATATAAGTGAGCATGAAATGGCTAAGAGATTAATTGAGCTGAAAAATTCTTAAAATGCGCGCATCTGTTCAAAGAGATTTATATGTCAGTTAGCCTCTCTGTTTAACTTTTCTCGCATGAAAATCCGATAAAAATACAGAATCCAACATAAATAATATATAATAATATATAATACATGGGTAGTTCAAGTCAAACCGAGACTTTTTTCTCATGAACATAAGAATAAAAAAGTCCCAGTTTGACTTGAACTATCCTCGTAATATAATGATCAATTTAATATGATATGTATTAAATAATGTATAAATTTTAATTAAAAAGTTATATACGTTTTATATAGTATATGAAACATTTTATTACGCGTTTTACACTTATTTATATATTTTATGTATTCATATAATAAAATTTATTTTATATATAACGTATATTTTTACTTTTTTATTAAGCAGTAATATTTAAAAAATATTTTATTATACGCTCGATGTAACATATAAAACGTATAATATAAAAACATTATTAATTTTTCTGAAGAAACGTCCACAATTGTTCTAAATGATATATAAATAATGTTTCTTTATCTGGTTGAAATTGGAAGATTTCAATTCTTTTTTTTTATCAGTATACTAAAAAGTTTTTTTTATTAATGTACACAGAACTCTAAATTAAACTTCAATTCTAGACGGATTATATTGACACTTTTGGTATAAATATTTGGTATAAAAATTGCCGTGATTAGAAAGTTGTATTTACGTATTTTCTTTGAAACAAAAATATGTATAGCTTTGGCAAGTTTCTTTTTATTGAAAAACAAAATTTGGATGAAATAATTTTGGATGAAGTCTATTTTGCTAAACTTGGACTGTGCTCGATGACAAAATTAGGGTTTGAGCACAAGAATTGTCGTAATGGTCGTAACGCTTCCTTAAAGATTTAAGTTGTAGATGTCGTGTCTCCAAGAGACGGCAATAAGTCGTACGTCATACTCCAAAGCTTGTGCGTTACTTTCGTCTACAACTTAAGTCTCTAATAAGGACGGAATTCATAGTTCGGTCTTAATCTCAAGCAATGTCTTAAGATGCTAATACGGCTCTCTGATTGGTTCATGCACTAGCTTAAGACCATCTCGAATCTTGAGTAACGTCTATGGATTCCGCCCTAAGTAAGTCGTTACAATTCTTGTGTTCAGACTCTTACAAGATTACAAGATTATATCGAGGCGCTATCTGTCGGGAGATTCGAGAACCTTGATATAGTTGAATAATTGATAGATAAATGATAGTGAAATAAATGATGTGCAAGAATATAGACATCACGAATATTGACCCTACTATTACCCCGGATCTACAATAGAGTTTTAAGCCTTAAGCCATAAGAAATGGATGAATCATAGTCGATTATTCTCCTCGAATTCGACTGTAATTGGTCAATTTCTTACTACTTAAGGCTTAAAACACCTATTGTAAATCCGGACTTAAAGATCGACTTTTTTACGGAAGTCCGCGTCCTTATTAAGATTTAAGTGATTAAGGCCCGATTGTGCAAACGTTATTTTGACTTTAAGCGAGGCTTAAAACTCTCTTTCTCTCTTTTTAAAGTTGAGAGAGAGACAGAGAAGAAGAGATAGTTTTAAGCCTCGCTTAAGGGGATGCTGGAGCCGCCTGTATTACCGATAAAACTAACGTTTTTAATGTTTTTGTTCCTGTCGAATTTCTTCGTAGTTTCACAGAATAAAAATTCCTTTTCCACGATTAAAATATACATGCTAATGTATTTGTCGCTGGTGTATTTTGTGTTCAAAGCTGGAAAAAATAAAAAATTACAGATTTCTTTATCCATTTTTATCTGAGTATGGCGACCACACAACGCTGAAGATAAAATAAATAAAGAAATTTGTATTTTTTTATTTTTTCTCCAGTTTTGAACACAAAATACACCAGCGACAAATACATTAGCATGTATATTTTAATCGTGGAAAAGGAATTTTTATTGTGTAAAACCACTACGAAGAAATTCGACAGGAAAACGTCTAAAACGCTAGTTTTATCGGTAAGGCGGCTCCAGCATCCCCTTAAAGTCAAAGTAATATGTTAGTGCAATCGGGTCTAAGAATAAGAAACAGATTATATACTATTAATTTTATGATTTATTAGTTTCGTAGATGTAATTAATATACATGTTTAAAACTCAGTAATACTCGATATTTAATTAAAACTGTGATTTTAATTAATGTCTGAGTTTGATAATCAATAAAGATGATAACTATGGAGAAAAAAATTTTAATTCTGTGGCAACATATGTATAAGATACTATAGCATTACAAGTATGCATAATTATTTATGCAGCATTTATATAATAAAAAAGTCATGAATTTAATTATTCAAATATTTCTGTTAATAATTAACAAATTTACGAGTATATCAATTGTCGATAATGTTATCGTTCTTTGATAGTCACAAAAATTTACCCAGGGCCGGTCATCTCTGTTAATATCTATAGTTGTATCTCGTCGGTGATTAACATCGATAGATCCATTTTCGATTTAGGAACTACGTAGCTACGTATTGGTAAAATCGATAACGCGATCATTAAATCCAAAAACTCCAAAAAAACAATTTTAACAGCAACGATATAAAAAAATTTTGATAGCAATTTTATAAAAAAAAAACCATTTTGATAGCAACTTAAAAAAAATTGATAGCAGCTTGATAAAAAATAGTTATTTGATTTGTAATGCTTTTTAATTGAGTTTTGTAAGTGTTTAAGAAAGAGTCTGGAAACATTCGTAATAAGAAAAAAATTAATAAAATTTTGTGGCTATATTATGCATAAACAATAATTATGGAAATAAATATAAAAACGTTCGTAATGTCATCTTTCATTAAAATACCAATTTTAAAAGTTATTTAAACACACACACGTATTATATTTCTTTTTTTATGTGAATATTTACAATTAAGAAATACGTAGCTACGTATTGATGATAAGATTGTGTTCGGATACAGGTCGGGTTTTTTGCACATGCGCAGTGGATTCATTAGCGAAATATCGGTTTTGCGCGATATTTAAACGTTATTGAAAATAAATGAAAAGTTAATATAAGTTTCGCTCACCAACTAAATGCGTCGCGAAGTAACTCGTCTCGGAGATCGACCAATTCGTTCTGTGTCTGCCATATTCTGTAAATGAAAAGTGAATGCTTTCCTTATAAACGCATAACATTATTTAATATAAAGTAATATTTTAGTAATATTTTAATGTTCTTAGAATATTAAATGTAACAATTTAAGAATATTTTACTAAAATTATATAATATTATATGATATTCTTAAAATATTAATGGAAGGTTATATGTCCACTCTTGATAATATTACATGATTATTAAAAGTAACATTTTTTTATTTAATGTTACTGTAATATCGTATAAACATTACAAAGTATTATAACAGCATTTACTTTAATTTGTAAAACTGTTACATCTGTTCAGTATAAGTTACGTTTAAAAACTGAAAATGATTTTGGCGCGCAGTTGTACACGGAGAAAAATGTAAAGTAATATATGCTAGAATTCTAGTAAATTGTATGGAATTGGCAAGTCATAGGGACAGGCGCCCATGTTTGTAAAATGTAAAATCTTTACTTTTCTAGTAAACGAGCGATCGTCGTACAGCCATGCTGTAAGGTATTTTTTACATTTTGTAAAGTAAATTTTAAGTTACTGTATTGAAGAAATTGACGTCCTGTAAAATAAATTTTGAGCTACCGTATTGAAGAAATCTATGTTCTGTAAAGTAAAATGTAAAGTAAAAATGTTCGTTTAGCTGTAAAATCCGGGGATTTGGAGCTCATTGTCCTAAAGTAATGATTTTACAGATGGCAGCATGACTTATATTCTTGGCGAATACCGAATCTTATATATAATTACGTTAGAGCTGGGATTTAATTGCATATTTCGGCCGATTTTCAGCCGATCGGCATTTAGGCTGCGCGCGGGTTGGTGAAGGAGCAGGAACCAAGCTGAAAATCAGTCGAAATGTATAACTAAATCCCAGCTCTAAATTACGTGATAATTAAATGAACAACAAATAAAAATTTGATACAAGTTTCAATTACCTTTTGATCGAATCGCGTTGCGACTTGTTTCCGAACCGCTATCCCGTATTCGCCGAATTTTGAAAATGTAACGTAAATGTAATCAAGCATGGCGAAGCGGCTTGTCTCCTACCCGATCAACTTCACGCGCCAAGTGACGTGACAGTGCAGCGGCAATTCATGCGCGTTCTGCTCTTGGTGAATACCGAATCTATAATTATGCGTTTTGAAATATCACAATAAGCGACAAATACAGATTTATCGTTATCACTTGATCAATTCGTGTTGCCACTTTCGGAGCCGATCTGTTCCGCGTTCACCGTCGGCGTCACTTTTGGCGCGTGAAGTTGATCGCGCGTTGAAGACGACGCGGCTTCGTCTCCAGCGCGAATCGCGATCAACTTCATGCGCCAAATGCGACGCGACGCAACGGCGCGAAATACGACCGAATTATCATCGTCTAAATAATGACTATTATGCGTATATTTAAATGTTATGAGAAATTGATGCTTATCGCGTTGCATTTCGAGGTAGAATATTATTTAGATTGTAAGCGATTTAAATATTTTAATCATTCTCAAGATATATAAATTATAATCTTAGCAAAACATACAAAAGAATTATCTGGAGACACGGTACGGTCTCTATCGTGATTGGCCAATTCGCTTACTGATTATGTTTACGGCCTTACGTTTTTGTATGTGTCATGGGCTAAAAACATCGTGATATCGTAATGACCCCTTAGTTCAGGGCATGAAGGAAGATACCATGAAGAGGAGATACTAAAAGCCCTAAGGCCGGAATCAGACTACGCATTGAAGATTGAGGTTGAAGATTGAAGATTGAAATTTGACCAATAAGGACAAAGAAATTTTAGCTCCTTTCGTTTCGATTGGTCAAATTTGAATTTTTTCGACCTCAATCTTCAATGCGTAGTCTGATTCCGGCCTAAGGAGACTCCACTCAGTCTAACTAAGGTGCGTTCAGGGGGACGCTATTAGCGCTATTTGTGTCATTCTATCCTTGTTTTACGTCTAATAAACAACGAAGATAGAATGACAGAGTAGCGCTATTAGCGTCTCCCCGAACGCACCACTAGTCTACGAAACATGGACCGATTTTAAGTTCCGATTCTCGACACTCGCAGCGCTCGTGAAATTAGTAGTGCTGCGCATAATGAGTGCGCCGTAAGAACTACACAATAGAATGGCATTGCAATTCTCCTATTTGTCTTTAAACATTAAGATTCGGATTTTTCACATTTTTTTTCGGAAATCGGAATACGGTTTCTTTCCTCTTACCGTTTTCAACTACCGTTTCTAACTACGGCGCACTCATTATGCGCAGCACTACTAATTTCACGAGCGCTACGAGTGTCGAGAATCGGAACTTAAACTCGGAACCTAAAATCGGTCCATGTTTCGTAGACTAGCTAGACTCACTGAGTGGAGTCTCCTTAATATTTTACTTCGTGGTTCAGGGGATCTCAGATTTTTCTCTGGTCATTTCTGGTGCCGGTCATTGTTGTTGCACGGGTCGAGATCCGCGAGTAGCCGCGAATCTGTCGATGGGCTTACTTGGCCATTTAGGTCAACAAAATTGCGCGAGAACCGCATTTCTGTTCTGAGTCGGTACAAGTTTCTCGGTGGAAATATGTGGCTAGAGGAGTGCGACAGTTTCGCTGAGCTATGTCGGGGATATTTGCCATACTATCTTCTAATAGTTTTGCCGATCTTTATCATCATCTCCCCGGTGAACCCGGTGACCGCTTCCCATGAGTTTCCCGTGTTTCGTATGCATCAATACGATCTGCACGGAATTCCGCACGGTAAGACAGGTTTATCAGTGATAATCTATCTGAAGATCGACTTCTCGATTCTCAAAGAAACGCACTTGTGATAATGCTCATCAGGTTGCCGAAGCGCGCCCATTTCCTTGGAAGCGAGATCTCTAGCTGGTTGGAGTACCTCTAGACACTGCGTCGTTGCGAAAATACTAGATATCACACCGTCCGTCTTCCAATCTATTAGAAGTAAGGCTGGTGCTTTGGTGATTGTTTTACCCAAGAAAATAAATGAACTTATGACGGAGGAAAAGCAAGTTAGTAATAGGATTTACTGTATTCTAAAATATTTATTCTAAAATAAGGATGTAAACAGACTAAAGGCTTGTTTTTTTTTCGAAGAAAGTTCTTAACTAAGGTATGTTCTTTTTAGCTGAACTTTTTACACAGTTCATCTTTTCTCTTTTTCCTTCTAATGTGAAAAGAAAAAGAAGAAAGATGAATCTTACAAAAAGCTTATCTAAAGAGAAAAAGCTTATAGTATATATATATATATATATACTGGTGCAATAAGTTGGGAGTAAAACATTGTTCTATTCATCTATTTCATTTCAACTTATTGGACCAATGTATATACCAAAGGTTCAGAACTTTGGAAAAGAATAGTCCTTAAGTTTTTGTTTATTACAAGTTAGAGTAAATTAATGATATATTAATTTTTTAGCACATTATGAGTCTAGAAGAGTCAATGATGTATGGTTCTGAGACAATGATACCAGTATACTTTGCACCGTGGCATCCAGAACTTCAAATGATTTTAGACGATATCGCGGGTGGTTTTATCACGGATGAAAAGGCAGGTTCGGCAGCAGAAGCTATATACAATTCAATTTCAGCTAGTGGCTACCAAGTGGTAGTAACCACTGGACAGGCACTTCCTAAAACAGATGTTAAAGTTGCCACGTTGCATGGTAAATTAACTGGAACTGGTACTGAAGAGAAATTACCTACTATAGCAATAGTGACATATTACGATAGTACTGGTGTGGCACCTGTAAGTCTCATTATTTCTTATATCATTTATAATATTTATAAGGTTCGATATACATGCTTATGTATATAGTACAATGCTATTGTAGGAGTTGTCATTCGGTGCGGACAGTAATGCTTCCGGTGTAGCTATGCTACTAGAAATAGCGAGACTGTTCTCTGCTTTATATTCCACTGGTCGAACAAGACCGCAATATAATCTCGTTTTTATCGCAACTGGAGCTGGTAAATTAAATTATCAAGGTAGTAAGAAATGGTTAGAAGATCAATTGGACGGGGTTGAAGGTTCTGTTATACAGGTAATACAATTATAATATTAATATTTATAAATAATTTTTTCAATTATTTTTATTAATATTATAATTATAAATTGTTTATCATATAATTAATATTTGAAAACATTTTTAGGATGCAGCTTATGTAATATGCCTTGATACAGTTTCTGCTAGCAATAATTTATATGTGCACGTGTCGAAACCACCTAAGGAAAATTCATCGGGTGGTTTATTTTACAAAGAACTTAAAACCGTTTCACAATCATTCAACACTGTCACTGTTGATGGCGTGCATAAAAAGATAAATCTTGCAGAAGAGACATTAGCCTGGGAACACGAAAGATACAGCATTCGAAGATTGCCAGCTACTACTTTATCTACATTAAAAAGTCACGAAGATTCAACTAGAACTACTATATTAGATGTCTCTAAAGAAGGACAAGTAGATAGATTATACAAGCATACCCAAATTGTATCGGAAGCGTTGGCGCGTCATATATATAACTTGAGCTCTAGTCAAATATTTGCTGGTCCATTGGTACGTTTATTACGTTTATATAGCATTTTACATTTTTGATTATATCTTCTCTTTATTTTATATATATATAAGAAAATAAAATATTGGAATATAAAAAATTGTTAGAATGTATTAAAAAATAATTTTGTAATTTTCTAATTTGTCACACACGCGCGCGCGCACGCACAACAATTAAATACTGTTGAATATTATTTATGCAACAATGTATGCTTATAAATACAATATTAATCTAAAACTTTCTTTACAGGATGTATCAAAAGAATCACTCTCTTTATGGTTTAATTACTTTGCTTCTCAACCAAGAGCAGCATCATTATTAGCAGATAAAAACAATTTACTAGTTGGTACTTTGAAAGAAGCAATGGCTAGATATTTAGGGGATGTGAAAGTTACTTTTCACACTCCTGATAAACAAGATCCAGAATTTGTGTTTTATGATATTACAAAAGCAACTCTGAATGTATATAGGTAAAGTGTATTTTTTATATACATATTATATACGTGGTATTTTTTATATACATATTTATTCATAATACAATTTACGACACTGATTATGTAACATGTAATCGATTTTTATTTTATTTACAGTGTAAAACCGGCTGTGTTTGATCTCTTTCTTACTATCGGCATAAGTTTGTACTTGGGAATATTGTACATGATTGTGCATAATTTTCCACATGCTTATGCTCTGGCAACACGACTTTCAGCAAAGAGCAAGACGACGTGAACCTTATTTTGTATTTACAAACAAAAAAACCTGATCCTTTTTTGAGTATCCATATCCAGTAATGTTGAATAATCGATTTATATTGTAAGAAAGTTGTGTTGACTAGTTCTTAAATGATTTCCTCTAAAGTACTCCAAATCTATTATATATATATATATATATATATATATATACACAGGCGCGTATTTATATG
>NW_017258021.1:1116780-1162495 GCF_001594055.1 Mycetomoellerius zeteki | reverse complement strand
ATTATATATATATATATATATATATATATATACACTGATGCGTATTTATAGGTATTTGCTAGAGGTAAATTAAATCCAAGTATATATTTATTTGTATGTGTGTGTATATATTTATTTCACGAATTTTTAATTATAAAATAACTATAGAAATTACGTATATTTATAATGCTCAATAGCATGTCGCTATCCTTTATTAACTACTTCCAGCAATAACACAATTTAGAGAGAGAGAGAGAGAGAGAGAGAGAGAGAGAGAACACGGAAAAAAATTAGATTTTCTTGTAATTAGGTGTTCTCTAAGTGATGTGAAAAGTGATAAAGACGATATGAACGATCAAATAATGAAATATTAGACTACAAGTGAGAATATAAAAATTTGAAAATTTGTTACATGGAAACATAAATAGCTGTAAAATGTAATGTAGCGTATCTAATAACACTAAGTCTGCATTTATCAAAGATATGATAATAATCATTGATTTTAACGTTTGGAAACACGAACTAGAACATGAACTAGAAATAAACTCAATTTTTTAATGATTAAATTAAATTTTCTGATCTCATGTGTTTAATTTATCGTTGCATATATAAAAACACAGAGAAAAAGGAAATATTGGAAAAACATAACTTCATGGAAAATAAATAAATATGTATACCATATATATTAAAAAAATATATATATACACATATATGTAAGTACAACCAAGAAGAGGAGAAAGAGTATTTCAACTTAAATTTCAATTAACTTTAATCGTAATAGAATATTGGAGAGGGGAATGGGGATGTATAAAAAATTTTCTTTATATTTTTAGAATTCATACAAAATTTATTTTTGATCGATCTGTATAGAAATAAAACTTTTTAACTTTATAATTTACCTTTAAATTTTTCCTATTAATGCAAATAATTTACGAATTAATTGCAACAATAATTTTTTATTTTAATCTTTAACATGAATGTTTTGACAAAAATATTATTTATAATCACTTTTGCTATGGAACTTAGAATATATGCGGTATGTTAAAAACACAGAATGGAGTACTTAATATATTATTATAAATTATAGTAAAACACTAAATTAAATAAACAAATATAAAGATATAAATGGGAATTAAGAAATTTACATAAAATTATTTTAAAACGATAAGAATTAAATATATATAAATTGAGAATAAATTTATATATATTTTCTGTTTTCAAATTTTTATTGTATACAATATAAAATATGAATATATGTACATACATATGTATATGCATACATATATGTGTATATGTTATAAATGCCCTGTTAATATATCGATTTATTCCTTAGACTCCTTAGAGCAAAAAAAGTAGTAAATGATTCTGTACATAAAAAATCACAAAATATTTAAATTCGATGAAAATTTTGCGTTTTTTAGAACCTGCAATTTTACAGCATTAGGCCGCTATTTTATTTGTGCGTTTTTGTTATACGACAAATTTTTCAAGCCTGTTAATTGGCTATAGGATAGAGAGATCCGAGGACCTCTCTGTCCTGGACACATTTGTTGTACAACAAAAATGCACAAATTAAACAGCATCCTTTACAAGATGCATTTTTTAAAAATTACTGATAAAATCACATTGGAAAACGATAATTGAAATTGTTCAATAGATGTATTTAAAGTTGTTTATTTTTGTGTCATCATCTATGATGGTATTTATACGAATCTATTAAAAAAACATCAAATTGAAAATTGTTTTGGAATGTCTTGTTGAATATTATGGGCAGAATTGCGTAATAATCGTTCAAAGATGTCCTTGGCGCGACATATACTATTACATCTGAAATGTAAAACCGGTTTGACTACTTTAAGACCATTCTATGTTATTTTTTTCATCTAAATATATCAGTTATCTACCTGCATCCAAGTAGGATGTTATTTGCCTGCGTCCAAAGTAGTGAATGATTCTGTACATAATATGTATAATAATTTTAAAAGTACGTTTATTTTTATGACTATTTGCAAAATAGTATCTAAAACAATTATGTAACTTAATTTTTTTCATGTAGTTTTCAAATTTCAAAATATCAAACGGAATACTGATCGGACAATGAGCTCTTTAGTTGCTTGCATAAAGTCTGAATTAGTAGCTATAGTCAAAGCTGGTACATGGAAAAATGAGCGCATAATTGCTTCGCCTCAACGAAAGGAAATCACACTATTAAATGGGAAGAAGGCGCTCAATTTTTGTGCTAATAATTATCTGGGTCTAGCGGTAAGACAAAAACAATGAATTAATATTAACATTAGCAAACGCGCAAAACGATATTTTTGTAAAATATGTCGAATATAAATGTATTTTTATAAAAATTAGATGACGCGAGATTTCATTAAATGTAGGATAACAAGGACGTTATTAACGCAGCAAAGATTGCACTGGATAAATATGGTGTTGGTTTGAGTTCCGTAAGATTTATATGCGGAACACAGGAGATACATGTTGAATTAGAGAGGAAAATTGCCAAGTTCCATGGCAGGGAGGATACGATACTTTATGCGTCTTGCTTTGACGCAAATGCTGGTATCTTTGAAACTTTATTAACTGTTGATGACGCGGTAATAAGTGATGAGCTAAATCATGCGTCTATTATTGATGGGATACGATTGTGCAAAGCAAAAAAATATAGGTAAATCTTGTTCAGTTAAGATTCGTCAACCAAATTTTTCTGTTACTGTTCGATCTGCTAAGCTATTCTCTTTTCATTCGCAATTTCAAGATATAAACACAGAGACATGATGGATTTGGAGAATAAACTTCAAGAAAGTAAGTCAGCACGTTTTCGTCTTATTGCAACCGATGGAGTATTTTCTATGGACGGTACTGTTGCACCATTATCGAAAATAATCGAGCTTGCAAAAAAATATGACGCTATCACATTCGTAGATGATTGCCATGCCACTGGATTTTTTGGTAAAACCGGCAGGTATCTGCAAAATCTCATATCTGCTTACGATCATTGATATTATTCTTCGATTTAATTTTATTTAATTTCATTGCGATTCAGAGGTACAGAGGAATATTTTGATCATCTGGGAGACATTGACATCATCAACTCTACGTTAGGAAAGGCTCTTGGAGGAGCGGTAGGTGGTTATACGACTAGTAAAAAAGAGATTGTAAGTTTGCTAAGACAAAGAAGTAGACCATATCTGTTCTCGAATTCAATACCTCCATCTGTTGTTGCATCGGCAATTAAGGTAAAGTTGTGTATCATACTTAGGCCCGATTGCACCAACGTTATTTTGACTTTAAGCGAGACTTAAAACTCATCTGTCTCGTTTTAAATCCAAAAAGAGACAGAGACAGAAAGAGTTTTAAGCCTCGCTTAAAATTAAAGTAACGTTGATGCAATCGGGCCTTATATATGTAACTAATCAGCGTTCCTGTAAACAGTGTACATTACCTTAAAACAGGAGAATAAAAAAATATTAAATTTATCGTGCTATTTAAACATTTTTTATTTAAATTAATATAACGTTACTAGTAGGTGATGGATCTTATAACGGACAACACAAAATTTTTGGATCGTTTAGCAGGCAATACTGAGCATTTTAGAAATGCGATGACCATAGCCGGCTTCACTATCAGTGGCGATAATCACCCTATCTGTCCTGTTATGTTAGGTGACGCAAAGTTAGCAACAACATTTGCTGATAAAATGATGGGTATGTATATATTTTCATATAAATTATAAAATCTTTTCACATAAATTATAGAGTCTAAAGCAGGCCAATTTGAGCTTCAGAGCCAAAACGCAAAGCCATCGACGTAGAACAATTCAATGTAAGATTTCATGGACTGTAAAGTGTTGATAAGCATCGCTCAGACGTGTATCAACACTTTATTTCCGAAATCTTACCCGTATTGATTTTTTTACGTCAATAGCTTTGAGCTTTGGCTCCGGAGCGCAATTGGGCAAGCCTGGTCTAAAGGAATAAAACTATCAATGACAAAATATACAACAGCTATCATGTTGTGTTATTAAAGTTTTATAATTTATTCTGTCACATTGTATGAAAATGGTTTTTATAGAAAAAGGAATTTACGTCATTGGATTCAGCTATCCTGTAGTACCAAAAGATAAGGCACGAATACGTGTTCAGATTAGCGCAGCGCATTCGACTGAAGATATAGATCGTGCTGTGAATGCTTTCATACAAATTGGAAAAGAACTTGCGGTAATTTAATAAATATATTTTTGATAACAGAGAGAGCACCGATAAGAGCATTTCGTCGATAACAATAAAGAAATACTGAATGATTGATTTCAATATGCTAAATGATAAATTTTAGTTTCTTCAATATGCATTCTGTTTCATTATATAAATAAATAAATCGTAATGTTAATGCGCTACCGTGTTTAAGCTGATTTGTATTATACAAATTAGATATTGCAAATATATAGTGCATGCGAATGTAACATTGAATTTATTAACACGTGCAATAACAAATATCTTAATCGAGCAGTATATTAAAGGTGTACCTTTTTTTTTATACAAATTTCCAACGCGCGAGGTTGCAAGTTTATAAAACCTTGAATTAGGTGTAAAGTGTTATATTGTTATTAAACATTTATTACATAAATGCTAAGGTTTGTACGGTCTAACGAGATTTTCCGAAAATTCCCTGACCTGTTGAACTCCTCGTACTTCCTTTTCTAATAACGGAAGCTTTGTGACGTGAAAATCCTCGTAAAGATCCATTATCTTAAAAGGAAAAAAACATTTAATTCATCTTTCGAGAATTTTATCTTGTACTTTTTCTGATTTGCACTTTGACAAAATGATAAATATAAAATATACTAAATATAAAATATACTAAGATCTTTACAAAAAACTTCGAAAAAAACAAATTTAAATAATATCACTCATAAATACAACATCAGTTACCTGATCTAGATATTTATCTTGAATTTTATGCCTTGCAAGACACAGCCGACAAGGAGTATCTCCCTCTTTCAAGAATAATAGTTGATTCACTACAATATTATGGGTATCAATACCATATTTTGTTAATTCTTGTACAAGTCGCTCTGTCTCATAAAGCGACAAAAATTCTGCTATGCAAACACATATAAAAGTCGTTTGATCAGGATTTCTGAACTGTTCGTTGACTTGCTGAATGACAGCAAGCATTTCCTCCATTTTATTAGAGAATGTATCCACATTAAAATCCGTTAATCCCAACAATGAACTTATCTATAATAGAAAAATCTTTTTTCAATTTAAATAATTCAGGGATAATATTTGATATACTTGATAAGTATTAATTTTTTTTTTTTTAGATCAAGTAATGAACTAATTCTAACTTGTGTGATAAAGGGACTAATCTTCATTTTTAAACGCATCAATTTTCCCAATCCTTTTTCAATCACTTGTGGAAACGATAGTAGCCTTAATGTGTGCCCAGTAGGTGCAGTATCAAACACCACAACAGAAAAGTTCATTCCTTTTACAAGTCTAGAACCATCATATAAAGATATCAAAATAAAAAAAGAAAATAGGAAATAGAAAATTTCAGATGTATCTGTAATTTTAGTTCACTACAAAGAGAGCTTATCATTATATTAGTGTTTCATAAAAATAAGAAATATAAAAGAATTGTAAATTTACTTCATAACTTCTGCATAACTCATTGCCTCATCTATACCAGGGAATGCACTGACAATTTCATGCATAACATTTTTACTTAATTTCATCGCTTCTCCTCCTGAAACTATACGTGATATGTCTAATGTATTTAATATAATAAATATTATATAACTATAATATCTTGAATGTATAACATAATAGAAAATATTTTTAAAACTTTGCACATAATATTACTTCTTTTACTTCAACTTCATAGCAATTATTGCAATAGTTATTACTATATATAATTTTATTTATGTATTAATTTTAATTATACATTTTGTTATAATATTTGATAAATTATGTTTTTATTATTGATAATTCCTAACAAAACTGTTTATCCAAAATGATTTATAGATGTTGGATCGAAGTAAAAGTGTTTCGAAGACAAACCTGTTTCACTGTCAAAATATTCCTCTGGTAATTCTGTAATGCCAACATTAGGGTCGATCTCCATTGCAAATAAATTATCAAAACTCTTCACCTTAGTAGGTACTTTGCTAAATTTCTGATCAAATGCATCAGAGATATTATGCGCTGGATCTGTGGATATAATAAGTACACTTTCCCTAACTTTGGACAGCTGTACTGCCAGGGAACAACTGCAAAACAAAGATTTAGATTAGTCTAACTTTTTTATTTAAAGAGCAGCAGATATATATGTGGGATATATAGTATAAAAACATTGCTTTATTATAAAAAAAAGTCCATAAAAAAGTAGTATCAAATTCAAAGATATTTTTCATAATTTTATTAAAAAAGAAAGAGGTTTAGAATATTTTGTTATATCAAAATAATTATTTGATAATAATATATATAAAATTATTTATATAATATGTGATATATACTGTAAATGTGGGTGATTTGGGACAAATGTAGGTGACTTGAGATAGCATGTATTTTTATTAAATTCAATCATGGAATCTATCCATGAGTCTCTAAAGGAAGTTAAGTTAAGTTTAAGTTTTAAACTTCCTTTAGAGACTCATCGATGGATTCCATGATTGAATTTAACAAAAATACATGCTGTCCCAAGTCACCCACATTTACGGTATTATATACATATATTATGTAATATATATATGATTCATATATATTATATAATTGTACATCTAAATATGTATACAATTATATACAATTATATAATTATATATATATCTATATATAATAAATTTATTAAGTGCAATGACACGACAGAAAATAAAGAAAAATTAATGGACGCAATTGCACACAGAAGGCGAGGTTGCAGCTGATATGCTGATCCGATGAGAAATAATCCTCAAACAGGATTTTTTATTGATTGTCATCACCGAGACATGACTAACACGACATTTCCAGGTTATGTATACCTGCAGGTTGTCTTCCCGACTCCGCCTTTGCCACCCACGAATATCCATCGTAAAGAATGTTGCTCGATCACGTTTCTGATGGAAGGTTCGTACTCCTCCATCACTTCCTTCTCGGCAGTATTCATGTGTCAATGATGATAATGCGTAACACTAGGGGAAATTTAATACATAACTCTTAATAATTGTCGTGTAGCATGTATATACACAGGGGAAAATGTGAAAGTGAAAAGCACAATCTTATACTAATAAAGCTCGCGCACAACGTGGACGTCGCGTCATTAAATTGCCAAGATGTGTTCATCACAGTTACACCTTCTGCACTTCGTATATTTCTTGTTTTTTCTTTTTTTTTTCTCTCTCTCTCTCACTCTCTCTCTCTCTCCTTTTAAAATGTATGAGCGTGTATGTTATACCAATTTAAAAAAATGTAGCGAAAAAAATCCAGTTTTTCGAAATTGTATTTATGACTTCTACTCCGATTCTCTTAAAACATGATTAATATAACTTATTATTATTCAATAATATTAATTAACAATGTTATTAATTATATATTAATTATTATAAAACATAAATAGAATCGTTAATTTGGTAATTATTATTGTTGCCTAACATATGAAAAAAATTAGATTATAGGAATAACGAATTATATATAATTAAAAGTTTTGTTATTCATAATTTCGCTGATTGATTTAATCGCTGCAGATTAAATTAAGTTAATTGAAGTGTGATCGAAGTCGCCAATGTTCACTATCCCAAGTAGCACACAGCACTTACAAAGCGTTAACAAAGCGCTAAAAAAAGCGCATATAATTGCATTTTTAACACTTTGCAAGCTCTGCTGTGCTACTTGGGCTTTCACTATTATATAGATTAACTTTAATAAATTAAACCGAAATAAAAGTTAATAAACATTTGTAGAAACATCCAAGATGATAATTAATCCTTTCAGATCTGATTTTATTGGAAACATGTTAAAAATTTTTTTTAATTCAATTTAAGGACACTTTATTATAATTCGTACTAAACAATTAATTTTTCCAAAATTTTCCAGATATTTAATTACTTTTTTATGTTTCATTGTCTGAATTTTCACCTTCTAGAAGTTTCGTTTACACTTTTGTCATTCTGCCTTGACATTCGACTTACGCTCAGATTTTTGTTTTCGTAGGGTCTCCATTAGTCATTTCATTAATTGGATAAGATTTTAATTGGATCATTTAAAAATACATTCAAGATAATAATTTCAGTACAAAATCGAACTACGAATACTTAAAATATTTATTTTACGAACAGTTTAAAAAGTGTTCCATCAACATTCTAATCGTTCTTTCCTTAGATATCTCGATATTCGATATATCAAACGCAGAAAAAAATATCGAACGGTCGACAATATCGAGTATCGAGAACTAGACCGCGCGATTATCAGCGATCGTACGGCGGGATCGATTCCTGCACTTATCTGTCTGTAGTGTCTGTACTGTATCGCGATGGATGAATGGATCCGTAGCGGCAACGGCTACGACTTGAAGATGTGATGCGCGTAGAGATCGGGTTCTGCTGAATGTGAAAACGAAGAGAACGCTGTTATTCACGTCGTGATTTTCGTTGGAGCTAACGCGACGTGCGCAATTGGAAGGCATGCCGCAGTTTTACAAGATCGAGATTAACAGGACGGAATGGGAGGTACCGGAGCGGTATCAGTTGCTCACTCCCGTGGGCTCGGGCGCCTACGGTCAAGTCTGGTAAGCGACAACATCGTCAGCAGAGAACGACGTTGGCACAATCGTCACCTGACGTTACGTGCGCGCGCGCGCGCGCGCGCGAAGAAGAAGAAGACAACCTTGGCGATATACGTATTTGACAGAGATTGCCAAGAGACTTTTGACTAAAGCCCAATTCCACCAATGTAAGATTAACTTTAATCTCGGTTTAATTCTTACTGTTTATCTTTTTCTAATTCTAAGAAAATCGAGATTAAAGTTACTTTAGATTAGAGTTAATCTTACATTGGTGGAATTAGGCTTAAGTCTCAAGAGTCTCTTGGCAATCTCTGTCAAATACGTTTATCACCGACTCTTACTGTTTATCTTTTTCTAATTCTTAGAATTATAGAATTGGAAAGAGATGAGAAACAAGTTGAACCTCGGTTATGAGTTAACAGTGAGCTGTGAAACTGGGCCTAAGTCGCAACAAAATTCTGTGATCTTGTCAATCTTTTCCTTTAAACTTATCTTTTGTCGCAATGCGTATATTTCTGATACATTTAATTTAATTATTCTGACAAGGGAACATTCTAGATTATAAAAGTGATATAAAAAACTAATATTATCAGTCAAAAGACGTTTAAAATTCTAAATGGTCAAATCTTAGGAATTCTATGGATTCTGTATCTGACTTAGGTCCGATTGCACCAATGTTACTTTGACTTTAAGCAAGACTTAAAACTTTCTCTGTCTCTTTTTTACTTTAAAACAAGACAGAGAGAGTTTTAAGTCTTGCTCAGTCAAAGTAATGTTGGTGCAATCGGGCCTTAGGCTGAAATATGTTTGGCCATATTTTAACTCAGACACAAAAAACATCTCGAAAACAATGCATTTTTTAGATACTTCAAAAAGATATTTCAAATAAAAGTTGTAAGCTTTGAAAAAGGCCTTGAGCTAATTAGATTTTGGAGCCAGGGCTCACTTTATACCTGAAAACAGTCAACTTGAATTTTATTATAAGTAGTTCATCTAATAGTCATCTTCAAACTCTATAATTTTTATTTGAAACATTTTTTTTCAATGCATTGTTTTCGAGATATTGTGTATTTAAGTTAAAATGATCAAATATGTTTCGGCCCAAGTTAAGGACAAAATTCATAGGATCTCGATATTTAACTGTCCAGAATATCTATTTCAAACATGATTTTTCGACTAGAAAGTAAGTTTTTTGTTGTGCAATTTAGAACATTCTTTTGTGAGATGTTTAGTTTGATTATATGTATATTTTTGTAATTTATACCTAATTCAGATATCACTTTTATTATAGAATTTTATTATAAAAATGTTCCTTTGGAGTTCTTGTTTGTTCATTTTCACTAATGAAGATTAACTTTAATCTTGATACAATTAATACCTTTTCAATTTTTTCTAGTTCTAATACCTGTATTACACTAGCGATTGCAGATTACGTTTGTATTTGCGTTTGCGTCTTTTGACTAATCAAAAAGAAGCTGCTAGCTAATAGTTCCTTTCTTTCTTCAATCACTAGTGCGATAAGATCTGGTACTCATCAATATCAGATTAACTCTGATTTCAATTTAATTTACTCTAATCTTTTTCTAATTATAAGAACTAAAAAGATAAACATTATTAAATTAAACCGCGATTAAAGTTAATCTTAACGGTCTAGTTAAGTTGATAGAAACGGCTCGTTTCTATCAATGTAGTTTGATTTTAATCTCGATTCAACTAACTCTTCAGTTTTTTCTAATTCTAAGAATTAGAAAAAAATGAAGAGTAAATTGAACCGAGATTAAAGTTATTATATTGATAGAAACGAGCATAATTCTAAGAATTAGAAAAAAATAAAGAGTAAATAAAACCGAGATTAGAGTTAATTCTATATTGGTAGAAAAATATGGATGTAAGTCGCAAAAAAATTCTTCACTCTTGTTGAGTTTGTCCTTTGAATTTGTCTTACATAGCAATGTCTGGTTTCGATAATGAGACATTTTAATTTGATTTAATATTTTTGTAATTTATATCTAATGCTTCAGGTACAAATTTTTTAATTTTAAATTATATAAAATTTATTATAAAAAGCTTTCTTCTTGTGCGCCTCGTGCAGCTTGTTAACTATTGATCAGGAAATCGCGATCGATTAACAGTCAAATGGAAAATTGCTGGAACGAACAACGTTTCATTACTGGGACCTTGACGTTTACCTTTTTGGCGTTAGAGTGGCAAGATCGTCATCGCGTGATTATTCTCTGCCGTAAAGAACGGCTGGAATATAATTATTGCGGGGGTGTTAATTCCGAGAGTTTTATGCACGCGTCCCGCACTTTTATGAAAATAAGTTTAGAACGATGTTTATCAAATCACACGATGTTATTGAGAAATAATGCTAATAATGCGAACAAATCTTATTTGCTATATTAAGATTTAGTTATTTGCTATATTTAGATTTCTGTTTTTTTTTCTTGTTTTCCAATAAATGCAGGTTATTGTAATGCTTCAGATAAAAAAAATGCCAATAAAGAGTATGAGTTGCTAAAAAAAAATAATACATATTTTATTTCAGTTCAGCGGTAGATACAACTACTGGGCAAAAGGTGGCGATCAAAAAGTTAGCCAGACCATTTCAGTCAGCTGTGCACGCAAAACGCACGTACAGGGAACTACGTATGTTAAAACATATGAATCATGAAAATGTGGGTAAACACAATTATCAAGGCATTTTGACTATGGTCCACTTAATACTACAAATGCTTTGAAGCATTCTAAGATATTAGGTCTGTTCTTTTTGGCTGAACTTTTTTCTCTTCAGGAGGAAAGAAGAAAGATGAATTGGTGCAAAAGTTCAGCCAAAAAGAACAGGCCTGATTAGTACAATTTTTTTTTAATTGGTCAAAAAAATTCTTTGAAACATTTATAGATTTAAGTGGATTGTATTTTTGTAGACAGTCCCTGTTTATAGTTAATCTTAAAGAGATGTGTTGTTCTCTTATAGGTAATAGGACTGTTAGATGTATTCCATCCGTCTTCGTCTTTGGAAGATTTTCAACATGTGTAAGTACCATATCTGTTATGTGAAATTAATCTTACTTTATTCATATTTTAATTATATTATTTATTTATACAGATACCTAGTCACACATCTAATGGGCGCCGACTTGAATAACATTGTCAGAACGCAAAAGCTTTCTGATGATCATGTGCAATTTCTTGTCTACCAGATTCTCCGTGGTTTGAAATATATTCATTCTGCAGGAATCATACATAGGGTACGATCATGCATCGCATATATTTATACAAAATGTTAAAAGTATAGAAGCACTTTCTCACCGATTTGATCAATAGGACTTGAAACCATCTAACATAGCGGTTAATGAGGATTGTGAGTTGAAAATATTGGACTTTGGCTTGGCCAGGCCAACAGAGAACGAGATGACCGGCTATGTTGCCACTAGGTGGTATAGAGCGCCTGAAATTATGCTTAATTGGATGCATTACAATCAAACAGGTCAGTAATTATATTAGAGGGAGAAAAAAGAGAATGAGAGGGAGAGAAAAAGATAACGATATATATCTTATTTGCTTTATCTTATATATAATCATATAATGCTGTAATACTATTATTGTACATTTTAGTTGACATTTGGTCAGTTGGATGCATTATGGCAGAACTATTAACCGGAAGAACACTATTTCCTGGGACAGATCGTATCCTTGTTACTATTGACGAATTTTTATTGTATTACTTTAATTCAGTCTTTTTTATCTTCATCTTTTTCTCATAAAGTATGTGATAGATGTATGTTATTGTTTTTAACACAAACTCATTAATTAGTCTTGATAAATATTTCCATTTGTCTCATTTAGTTGCAACGTCCTTTAAATATGCTTTTTGCTAAGGATCTATTGTAACTGATATCCCATAGATGCATTGAACTCTTAAATCTAATATCATTGTATATATTCTGCTTAACATGCTTTTAGAAAGCCATCTGCTTACACTTTGCATCATAGATCTAAAAGTTGTCTGCAGATTCAGCATGAGTAAAATATAAAAATTGTATATATAAAAATATTAATGATATATTTAGAACATGTAGCATATTGCTTTTAAAAATAATAGATATTTTTAACAAAGGGGATATTTAGTGTTTTTAAAGAAAAATATAGTGGAGCCTTAGCAAGAGCAGATATTCATCAACTGAATTTAATTATGGAAATTTTGGGTACTCCACGAGACGAGTTTATGAAAAAAATATCGTCAGAATCGGTAAGTCTTAATTATTTTACCGTAGTTACTTTATCTATTATAGCATGAAGTATGCACGTTTTATACATTTTACATAAAATGTGAATTATGTTTGATCTTTTCTTTTTCTTGTTAACGAGTAAAATAAATAATGAAAATGAATATTACATCTTGGCAAATTCTTGGATTTAACATTGACGTAGTATTTAATACAATGTTCTAATAACAAATAATCTGTACTTTGATAAATTATATTGATAGATAATAATAATTAAAAATAGTGTATATTTACATATAATTATTAAATGAAAAAATTGCAAGTAATGTAGATTTCAAGTTCAAAGTTATAACATAAAGTATGCTTTAACAAATATTAAATGAGAAAATTTCAAGCAACATAGATTTTATAAGTTCAAAGTTGTAATATAATATGCCTTAACAAAAAAAAAGTTTAAATTTTACATAAAATTTGATGTATACAAATATAGCGTATTGATGAAATATACTGTATAAAGTTAAATTTTTCACATTTGATGTCTATTTACAACTCTAATTCACGCTGCTTTATAACAAGTATGCAGCTTGCTTTAAATGCAATTACTTCCAAGTTATGGGAATGGTTTTATGTATTTAGCACATTAATAAAATTTCTTTTTAATTATTATTTAATTAATACTGCTTTTCCAAACATACCTTAACCATAAGCAGACATTGATCACCTAACACGAGTGTTAGTACTCTGTGGTACACCCACAGAAGAAACATTAAGCAAAATTACTAGCCAAGAGGTAAATTTGTTTTTTAAATCTACATATACATTAAATTTTATATTAAAACTTAAAATGTAATCAATAATCATTATGCATACGTAAGAGAAATATAAATGTGTACTTTTTAAAACTAACTTTTGACTCTCAATTTGATATCTTAATATATAATATTTATGTTTATATATATTTTGTTTATAATGCTTCAGGTTATACAATTCATAATTTTACTGTTATCATCAAAATGTTAATTTAAAACTTTTGGAAGATTTATATAAAGATATGAAATATAGAGAAAGTATAATATATAGTGTACATGTGTAGGATATAGTTTAATTTATATAAATGATGTTATGATTTTTCTATCATAATTGAATTATTGTTACAGGCTAGAAATTATATTCAGAGTTTACCACCGTTAAAGAAAAAAAATTTCAAAGAAGTATTTCGTGGGGCTAATCCATTAGGTAAATAAAAAAATGTTTGGTAATTTATATCTATAATTGTCGAACGATGCAAGTAAAATCATATTGAATTTTTGTCTAGCTATTGATTTGCTGGAATTGATGTTGGAATTGGATGCAGAAAAAAGGATTACAGCGGAACAGGCTTTAGCACATCCATATCTTGCACAATATGCGGATCCAACCGATGAACCTGTTTCTCTACCATACGATCAGAGTTTCGAAGATATGGATCTTCCAGTAGAGAAATGGAAAGGTAATGCATTTTACTAATGCCTATTTTAAAACATTATCACATTGAATAATGGATATTGTCACTTATAGAACTTGTGTACCATGAGGTTGTAAACTTCGTCCCACAGCAGCTATCTACATTGTCTTCAACAATTGAAACGACTTCTTAAGAACAACTTCTTAAAAATAGTTCTAACACGTGTAATATAGATTTAAGCACAGTAAGATACAATAATATAGATTAACAATAGATGATCATGAGTGAAAAATATACATTATGTATAATTGTTCTATACGAAAATAATATTGTATATATAATTTATAAATAACGTAGTATATCATTGAGTAGTCAAGCTAATTTCTAGAAAATAGGATATATATTTTTGTTGAAAAGAAAAGTATAAACCCGCTTACGGTTTAATTATGTAACTCTGTTATCAGTTGATTATCAATAATGTGTATTACACAACAATCTTGCTGTGTATACATTTTTTTAGTTATTTTATCAAGTATCTGCAGTTCTCTTAGTCCATGAAAGAGATCATTATGCAATTAATTGATTTTATAAAATATTTGATTATTATCATATATAAATTATGATGAACTTTGCCATATGATACAATCAAAATATATATACATATATATAACATTTAAACTTAAACATATATAATAGTATATTAATTGTAGTACTATTATTTTTTAATTATGCTACTACTAAATCAAAAAGCGATATATTTGTAACTATAAATCCGCCCGCATTTTTCAAACTTTAACAAAACGACCAATTATTCGCTGAAATCTAAGAAAATGAATTCCTATTGCAATAGAGAAAACATAAATTGTAGCAATAAAGTAGAATATGAGGCATTGTTATAAATTAGGAATTGCATACTTGATGAACAACAAAAGATATTTTGTCATGTAAACATAAGGTATAAAATTTACAAAACAAATAGACAATTTATATTTATACTACTAATGTGTGATACGAAAAAAGAAATATGTATGAAAATATATTTGAAATTGTGATGAGATTTAATATTTCATTTCCATATTCTAAACCTGTCATTTATTTTGTCATGATGCACATATACATTGCATCCTTCATCTTTTTCTTCTCTTTCTAAATTTCTATGTATTTGTAATCGATCGGTACAATGAAGAAGCATATTGTAACATTTGTGATATATTTTCTTTGCCAATCACACACGTTTTCTGATAAAAAAATATCAGCTAAATACAAATCAGTGTTTAAACTTGTGTTTAAATCTATTTTTTGATCTTGATAGTATTGATTAAGAAGGTTAAATAACCTAATTGATTTATCATAAAATATTTTTTAATATGCCAAATGCATGGACCGAGGATGATACCGAGAAATTAATAGCACTTTATGGACAATATCAATGTTTGTGGAATCCATTCCATCCCGAGTTCAATAACAAATCGTTGCGTTACGAAGCGTATAAGAAGATAAAAAATTCCATTAATATTCCTGGATTAACAATATGTGATTGTATTAATAGGATTGCGAATGTAAAAAAAGAATATTGTTATGAACTATCAAAAATCGCTGCAGCTATATCTTGCGAAAAATTATACGTTCCAAAAGCGAAATGGTTTAAAAGAATGCATATACTTTTCTTCCCGTACATGTCATTATCTCATAATAATTTTAGAAAGGTATGCAACAAAATAGTATATGAAAAATAATTATACAGATTTCTTTGTTAAATTATACTTGCGTGCTATAAAATACTAGTAATTATAAAATCATATATAAATATTGTGTTGTGAATTTTAAAATTATTATTATAAATTTGTTCATGTTTATAATGCGTCTGTTATTTTTATATTATATTTGTGATATTGCAATTCACACAAATATATTTGCAGCAAGATGACAACCATAAGAAATTTCATGGTAGCAATATTCAAGATAAATTTTTGCATTCATCTTTTGAGAAATCAGAGAACAAACAGATTTGTTCAAATAATACCTGTGGAATGTGTGAACTCCAAGAGATTGAGTTGTGTTTAAAATTGAGGTCTAAAATTGATTTATTATTTATATATTTTGTATATCTCTATGAGACATCACGAAATAAGATTACAATATTTTTCAAGTGCAGAGATACCGTTCATTCTGTTCAGAAATTGCAAGATGCTCTCGTCCCTTCTGCAACTATCCAAACGGTTGATGTAGCGACAGAAACGAGTAATGGTACCGTAGAACAAGAAACGCAAACGGATTTGCTCCATGTTAGAAACAAATACAAGATATTAGTAAAGAGTATAAAATACAGATATTTTCAATAACGTTATAATATTATTGTTAATAGGGGCGAAAATACATCGCAGGCGACAATGAAGGAAAACAGGTTTATGTGTACTAAGTAACAGCGAGTAATTTATAATATTTGATTTTTCAAGAGGAAAGGAGGAAACAATATAAAATCTTTTATAACAGGATCGTTCTACATGCACAAATATTCCTATAGAAGTGTATGGCAGAAAAAAAATTGAAGATAACTTTGATATATTCGGGAAAAGCATAGCGTTTCAATTACGAACTATTGATATTCGTAAGTAAAATTGACTTACTATTGATCATAGTAGGGAATAATTGTCACTGAAATAGCTTGTTTTTAGAGACAGCTATGGAATTGGAAAAGGAAATACAAAATTTGGTAACAAAAGCGCGATTAAAAATTTTAGAATCTAAATTAATGGATCAAAGTAACAATTCAATCTGCTGTTGCGATTGTAATTACTGTCAAGTAATGTGTAAAAATGAAACTTGTAGCTGTGGTCTAACATTAAAGGAATGTTTATTACTTGCTAAAATTAAAGAAAGCAAGGATTATGGTAGATTTTGTTACAAGTAATAGACGAGAATAGAATAAATATCTTGGTAATATTGAAGTACTAATGTGATGGCAATAAATATTTTTAGTTTAAATAATTATTTAAAGTTAGGTTTATGTATAAGTGTAATTATATATTGAGAGGAAATAAATTCTCTAGTTAAACATTAATACACACATATATGATAAACATCAATAAAAATATTAACAAATATAAATAATGTGATCTTTTTTACTGACAATATTTTTATTGTCTAGAAAAAATATACTTTGTAAAGAAAATACTTAAGTAAATAGTTATAAAGTAATTATGTACGTATAAATTGATATTAAACAATAAAAAATTCTCGTTATATCCGTCCCGGAAAAAGATATTTTATAGATAATTATATAAAATTATACAGAATTTAATATCATTTTATACATAATTATATATAATTTTATATGTAAGTTTATATACAATTATATATAAAACATTTTTTCCCTGGCTGATATAAAAAGACATCATGGTTCTATTATGGTTTTTTTACATCTGGTTATATCGAATATGATTGATATAAATAGACATATTCACTTAAGACTTAATAAAGAATCGCAGTTTTCTTCATGTGAGTGTCAAGCGAAATTGTGTAAGTTTTCTATTCGTAAAATATATAAATCTCTTGAGTGTTGCTATTGATGAATTAAATAATATTATGTCTTTAAAATGGAACGAAAATATTACTCTTGTTTTTTTAAATGCATATCAAAAGCACCCATGTCTTTGGAATCCATATTATGTGAAATATTATGATTGTTTAGCCAAAAATGATGCACTCAAGAATATAATTAAAGAACTTAATATACCCGAATTGAATATATCTGATTGTCTAGAACAGATTAAAGTGATAAGAAAAAAGTAAAAATTTAACATATAAGAGAGTAAAACATAAACGATAAAAATTGTTATTTATTTTTGATACGAAAATTTATATCCGATATTTACTCATCCAGATTGAATTAATTTTAAAAGTATTCCTCTTATCTTAGATATGGACAGGAACAAACAAGAGTTATCAAAGGATTTCAATTAGATAAATCATACAAATCTCCTTTTGCTTGGTTTCCTATAATAACTGAAATGTTAACAAAGGTGATTGACGATGAAAGCAAGTTGCAGGTAAAATATATAATATAATTTATATGTATTGTATATATATAATTCGAAAGGGATATATTATTTATATAAAGGAAATTATTTTAAAAGGAGTATACATCAATTTTTTAAAATAATTTATAAATTGGTAGATCAAACATTGAGATATCAATAATAAAAATTTTAATATTTTAATGAATTATTCATATTATTATGGACAGAACAGAATAGGATCAGTGAAAATGATATCTCCTGTAAAAGATTGCATTATGACATCATATGACAACAACAGCAGATATAAAAATGTATCTAATTTTCTTTGTATGCAAGATTATAAGATGAAATCAAGAAAAAACAGTAAATTTATAAAATCTGGTAAAAATGTACTTAAGAAATAATCATTTCTGTTTTAATTTGCTGATATAAAATGTTGAATTTATTTATAACTCATTCAAACACTATGTGCCAGGGAATTTTGATATATTAGAACACGAAAGCAAAGGGCAGAGTGATGCACAATTGCTGCAATGTCCATCCTGTGGTTGGGAAGATGTAAATCCTAACAAATTGGATATAAAAACTGTGAAAAAAGCTTACGAAAAAATAAAATCATTAAATATCACAATTCCTTGTCCAGAATATTCCAATTTAGCTAATAAACTTTACGAAGGATACAAAGCACATCGAATAACAGACAATACGTATCAAGGAAAATACGAGAACATAATTCCATGTCCAACCTTTTCTAGTGAATTACCAAGTTATACAGGCTATTCTGCAGACGTATCGAAAACTAATTATATGTACTATCCACAAAGCACTTGCAATTACATAAATCAACAGACGATACCAGCATCTGTTGCATCCAAACCAAAATTTTGTACAAGAAAAACACAATTGTGTGTGAAAAACAAAAGCGAACAATTATTTCCGGAAAGACGAACGAAGCAAGTAGGGACCATTGTTGAGCAACGCAATAAGGGAATACAAAATACAGTTTGCGTGTCGAAAGCAAAGGCAGATATTGTACAAAAATGCTGTAGAGAAATCCAAAGTAAACCTTTAACATCTCAGGAAGTAGCAATAAATACTGTGGAACAATGTGATAAGGAGATTCAGAACACTATTTGTGCAAGTCCAAATAATTGTCAAGTTTTTCAAATATATTCTTCGACACAAGAAGTAAAGCCAATTAATGTAAATACTGTGAAATATCCTACAAACGATATGCGAAATACGATTGGTATAAAATTAAAGACCGTAGAAGGTTCTATGCCGAATTTTATACCGATAACTACCGATGGAAATTATTTGCCATTGATACAAAGAGATTTGAAGGAATTCACAACTAATAAATGTCAGAAAGATACTGGTGATCATGATCAGAAAGGTTTTTAAATCTCATGATATTAAGAAATAGAAGTAACGCGCGTTAATTGTTACCGTTACTTTTTTGGTAATGGTGTTTTTTTTTTGTAACTGTAATAGTAACGTAGTTAAATTTAATTTTCCATTCCTTGCAAGATACACATATATAATGTAATATAATATACATTCTTAATTAAATTATTTTATATTAAACTTTATATCTGATAAAATTTAACTACTGTTGGTTTACAAACAGATAATGTGATTTGGTCAACATAATTATAAAAAAAATATTTACGAGAATGTCATAAACGGCGTTGTCAATTTACTTTCTTTTCTTTTAGAAGCGGAAAAAGCTTATTTTGCATTAGATAACAAGAAACTCGTTGAAAATGAAGTTTGCACTAAAGAAACCTGCTCCTGTCTTCTCTCTCACAACATAATGGAGATTATCAAACACAATTCTGCAGTAACACAAGCTTTACTTCAATGCTTGGAAAAAGTAATGCAAGAAAGAACAAACATTTATTCTGTTACGTCGCACTTATCAAAGATAGATGTAAACTCTAATTGTAAGTAGTGATTATTTCTTACAACGACGTATAGATTTATTTTATATACATAAATGAATTTTGTGTATTGTAACATATTTTCTTATATAGCTTCCGAGGTGACTGTTTGTGAACAAATTCTATGCAAATTTCTAAATGAGAATATACATTCTGGCACTAACTCTGCTGCTGAACTAGAAAGCTTAAGTTGTTTATCGTGTTTGGAAAAAACGGAGAAAGATAACACCATAGCAATGTTTATTGAAACTTTTTTAGAGCTAATGAAGCATGTCTTTGTAACGAGTAACAAGAATGGTTGGTATTTTCGAATATTTTATAAATAGTAAATGTATATTAAAGCTTTTCATCGTGATTTTTTTCAGTACAAAAAGACTGTGTAAGGAAAGAAGATGCGATCAATACATTTATCGTTTTAAGTAAAATAAAAGAATGTGCAGATGAAATTTTAAAGATATATACGCTTGTAGATTGGTCAAAGAAACAGATATTAAATAAATTTTATTGTAGATCCAAATCGGAAGGTACATGCCCTTCAAAGAAAAACTCTGCTTTGAATTCGATTCAAACTCAAGATACAAAAGAGGATATCGATCAATTTATATCCTCTTATGCGAACTTGAAAGACGTAGAAGTACTATATGAACCCTCCACATCGAAAATTAGAGATTACAGTCTTTCGGAAAATGATACTACATATGTAGAAACAACGATAGATGAACCGTTTGTCAAGGATAAAAATGTTACTGCACGTACAGAAAAACATGATATCGGTTTAAATATATCATTGCCGCAGATATTGCTTCGTGATTCGGAAACTCAGTATACTCTGAAGCAATTGCAAGATACAGGCATTGTAACCGATCCCAGTTTTGAGGAAAAAATAAGTGTGGCCACTCAAAATCGTGAGCCTATTTTAATTCGTGTAATCAAATCTAATAATAGCGGAGGTGTTCTAAAATTGGACAAGGAGACATGTGTCCGTGATGCCTGTGTTCTGTGGAACGTCGATAAGTACTCGAAAAACATGTATCAGAAGTATTCAGTTAGAAAATATTACGATGAACTATTACATCCTGGCATTTCTCATGTACGCGAGAAAGAAGTGAATTGTGTAGATTACCGTACATCTTTGTTACATACGGTACCAAATCTCTCGAATGGGATTTATAGATACTACAAAGGATGCAGAAGTTCATTGCCATGTAATCATGATTGGATCAAAGCAAATATTACAAATCTTGGAATATCATCGACTCAACGTGTTTCCAAAATCCCATTATATGCGAGATCACATAAATATACACAGAGAAGAACTGATTTGTATAGAATGTCACGATCGTACGTATAAGCAGTATTTTTACATGAATGTAACATGATTAACAAACGTGAAATAAATCATACAAATAAACTTTATAGTTCGATAATTAGTTTTCTATGCAGGTAATTGAATAAATTACGATTTTTAATTCAAATTCCATTTTATTACATGAAACTGTATAATATTTTCACAATTAGAATATAGGTATTCCTAATTGTAAAGGACACATATCTATTGATATGAATCAAAGCAAACTTTCACGTATATGATATATGATATCAGTATTTAAATTTAATAAAATAGTATAAAAAACATTTGATATTTTTTCATATTGCTCGTTTTTATATTATTGATTTATTATAATTTTAATGTCTTATATATTATGTTTTTTTAATAGGATTTATAAATTAATGATTTAATAGGATTTACAATATAATGACATTAATCAGTTATTAATTATTTGTCCTGAGTACATTCATTTCTTTTTTATATAAATATTATATAATGAATAAATAAAATAATTCTATTTGAAATATATTAAATACACGCTACAAATTGTCAGAATATATTCTGACATGTATTTGCATAATAGTAAAAATTGCATATTGTACTACTTGATAACAAATTTTGAAATCAGCTAATAATAAGTTACGTAAAATGTAAAATTGGCATAAAGAATATAATTATAATCGTTATACATAACTCAATATATCTTATTATTCTTGACGATAACAATTCAGATTAAAGATAATTCACAAATAACGTATTAATTGATAAACGAGACTAAAATTCTACGTAATTGCAATTTTTTTCATTTACGTGAAAGTGCATAAATAAAAAAAAATGATGTGAAATATATGTATATCAATTGTTTTATTTTAACTGAAATAATACTGTTGATATTTTTATATAACACACTTTGAAAACTCAATAAATTTCACTCTCTTAAAGTATACGTATATATGTATATGTATATATTTATATGTAGGGTGACCTATTTTAATTTATTTTACTACCCCTAAAAATTTTTTATTTTTGTTTAGACAAAAGTAGAATGGTTTTGAGAAGGATATATTTTGGTCAAGTTGTTTTTCTTCTAGATGAAGACGCCAAAAAGGTATAAATGTCATCTCCAATTTTTTAAATAGAATTATATGATTTCTTTGCATAATGATTTTTATAATTGTTCTACATATAAAAGTGTTAAGGTAAAGACATAAAAAAACCAATAGTTTATGAAAGATTTCATAATTTATTCTGACACATATTGACATAAAATGTATCCCGTAAACTATTAGTTTTTTGATAATCAAGGTATGATTATAAAAAATTAGTAATAGTTTATAAGATATTTAACATTTTATGTTAATATGTGCAAGAATAAAATATAAAATATATGTATCTTTTTAGCATTTCCATGTAGAAGAAAAACAACATAATCAAAATACGTAATAAAAATCTCCCTCAAAACCGTTCCACTTTCATTTAAAATATTTTTTTCTAAAATTAAAAATAAAAAAGTTTTTGGGAGGTAAATTAAAATGGGTCATCCTGTATATTAAATTATTGTACTTAGCTTCAACATTTCAAAATTTGTCAACAGTCACATATAACTCTTATATGACTAGCTTTAAATAATTTTATCATTTGTTAAATCAATGCTCACTTCTGATGAAATCATGTTTTCTGGAAAAAGAAATAAGATTTGATTTATTTGAAGTATTTGCGTTTTGTAATATTTAAAGATGTATATTGTGTTTACTGTTATTTAATTCGTTTTCTTTGCGTCCGTTTTCTCGTCTTTAGCTTGACCACGACCAAACAATCTAGCCAATGAGTCCCAAATTCCTCCCAAGAATAAAGCACAGAACAAATTTTCAAATGGCACAAATGGATCATGAATGCCAAGCAAAATTGATGATAACTGAAAAATGATATTATTGTTAATATTATTTTGTTTTTACATGTATCAAATGTATAAATTTTTATGAGATATTTTATTAGAATATGGACTTCACCTTGAAGTAGACGAAGAAAATGACAATGCCAAAGTACACAAGAGCATGAGGTGCAGAAATGAGATCAGTCTTCTTATCTAACACAAAGATAATTGATGCAACCATGGATGCTTTCGTAGGACTGTAAAAAAAATTATTGGTTATCATTATATTTATATCGGTTAAAAACATGATTATGTATTATAAAGGAGGGTACAATTTCTTTCATGATTCGTTCGGGGATTGTTTTATTTCTATATATTTTCTTATGTATTTTTTTCATGGAAATCGATAAATATCATAATAATGACGAACTGGATCAATAATTCTGAATGAATTTTTAAATGAAACATGGTCGATTTCATAATGATATCACTTATTTTGTAGCAATTTCGTAACAATAGTTAATAAGGATTTTATTCTTTATTTTAATGTACCAATTTTTTTTAGTATAATCATTATTATGATAATTTTTAGTTTCTACGAAGAAAAATACATAAGAAAATGTAGAAATAAAATGATCCCTGAATCGCGAAAAAGTGGAAAAAAAAAGTTGTATCCTCCTTCATAATTTAAATATCTGTTCACATAAATATTATAAATATTATAAATTTTACGTACAAACTGGGTTGCATGAATTCCATCGCAGTCGGTGTCCATACGCCACGTATGAGACGCTCAAATAATTTGGTAAATTCAGCTCCGTTACCTGTATAAATATTATAATTGCACATATGTTAACTGTTAAATATATTAGCTTATTTTACAGCGTGCGTTCGTATATTTTAGCGAAGATAATGTGATATACATTTCATTTGGTTTATATATTCCATGTTTTATGACGAACCTTTGAACGTTCCAATCAATATCATAATAAGATATGCATTTGGATAAAGTTTCCCTGCGTGAGTTACTCCATCGTATACCTTTTTACACCTGTAAAAAATAGCATAAGTTTATATGCATTGTGGCGTTTTATTTTAAATCATTTTTATATTCTCTTTTATATGTGCAAATACATAGTACTTATAAGTATATAGTGAAATAAAAAAAACATCTTAAAAAATTGATAAGCAATATTTACTTGCCTATAAATTTCTTTCATAGCAGCACATACTATTTTAACTGGTAAAAATTTGGCGATCTTATATCCAATATCAAACGGTGTGTAAAATATCACATACCTGAAACATTTAGAATAGTTTCCTTTTAATAATGCAAATAATTTTATTTTTTTTACTGATTTTATATCATTAATTTTTCTCTAATTAAAATTTTTTTATTTCTTGAATAGTTTTTGTAAAATTGACATAATATTAAAAAAATAATAGTTTATAAAATGCAAAGCATTATAATAAGCCACACAGACATTACTGACCACACAATAGTTGCAACTACCACTTGTGGTGTATTTTTCAATGGTGCAAGAATTGGTTCCCCTAATAATCCATTGCACAGCATACTGCTTGCAAAAACGGACAACATTGTGGACAGCCAACATGATAAAGGATGTTTGCGGGAAAATGCTTGTGCACCTAAATATAAGATATATCATAATTGTTATACATTATTTCCCGAAAATTTAACTATATGTAAAATTAAATTTTTGCCATCTATCTAATTTATAATAGTGTACATTTTAAATAAAAAATTACAAGAAAGGAATAAATATCTGAAACTATATCTACATTTATAATAGATCAAAGAATCATTTGTAAAATATTCTTTTTAGCAAACGTTTTTACCTTAAAAATTTTTTTTATGTAATAGATATAAGATTTTATTACAGTATTGAAGATATATACTAATTGAGATAAGCCAATTAGAGAATCCATACAAATACGTATAACACATTCCACATATGCAAACTCAGAGATGTGCAAGCTACTAACAATAAAAATATTAAAGAAATTTGTAGAAATTTTAAGTCTTAAAGAAATCGAATTTAAATTTCTGTTAATAAAAATTGAATTTCTGTTTGAATATTTTTCCCCATTGTATTAGAAAGTTAATTTGAAATCTATTTCTTAAAAATAATAGATCTTTCAAAATAATATTAATATTAAAACTAGATATTAAAAAACTAGAGAAAATTCAGTCTCTATCCTTATTTATTACTATTTTAAGTTATCTACAATTTTATTTGAATGAAAAAAAGCAAGAAAATTTCTTTATAAAATAATTTAATTTAAACTCTTTATAAGTTTAAGAATAGCAGTTTATAATATAAGAGTAAGATTTAATGTAATAAACAGATAATTTTCTATTAATGTAAACTGACAAGGAGCATATTTTAGAGAAGCTGCTTCCAAAAGAGCCCTTATTTTGAATACTTCTGGCTCTGTATACGTGCGGGCACGGTGCTGAAATAGACCAGCTGGGTTGTCTGTGTCATTGCCTTGAGATAGAATTATATGATAATTGTGTCGCCGAGAGTAGTAAAATCAGCTCTTAATTCTTGATCAATTTTGAACTTGGTAATGCTTCTTAATAATCTATTACTCCTTCCATTTAATTTTTGCATCTTATATTTGTTATCATTTATCATGATATCTTTTCTCAAATATATACAGGCTGTCAATCAGGAAATTATGAAAACCAAAAACAAAGCTGTCATTTTATATAACAAAAATGAATAGAATGTAATAGCTGTTATTCTGGAATATATATATATATATTATGTACATACGGGGTGTCCCACAATTCGTGACCAAAATTTTAATAACTTGTTCCTGACTTAAAAATAAGACAAAAATCCTAATACCAAAAAGTCGAGACTATAATAGTTTTTTAATTAATAGCGGTTAAAGTTAACTAATAACATATACAATAATATTCAAATACTTCACTAATCATGTTTAAACATAGAAAATAATTAGATATGCAACGTATATAACATAAAAATATTACAGGATATTAAAAATAATAAATATGTATAACGAATCATTTTAAATATGTACAATATGAATTATTTTAAATATGTATAATATGTATAATGAATTAATTTAAAAACTATAGCCTCGCATTTTGGTATTAGGATCTTTGTCTTATTTTTAAGTCAGGAATATGTTATTAAAATTTCGGTTACGAATTGTGGGACACCCTGTATATAGAAAGAGAACTAAATAAATTAAATGAAATATAAAATAAAATGAAATTTTATAGAAGAAATTCGTCATTTTTATTAACATACAGTGCAAAAGAATATATAAATACCGAAATTTTGTGAAAATGTTATAAAAAAATTGAATATTTAATTGGTTGCATAGCTCATGATATTCAGATTATGGCACAAGATAAATTAAATACTATTTGACACAAGAAATTAGTCTTTTTTTATTAGCTCATAGTATAAAAAATATATATATGTAAACTTATATAAATTTTATAAAAGATTTAACAATTTGATTCATAGCCCGAATATATTTTCAGATTTATAATGCGATATATTTTCGAAATAACAAAATGATTGAATTTAAACTCGAACAATCGAAGCATTCGAAAACTATCAAAGAATTTCAGGCGAATCGCTCTCATAGGAATGATTATTCGTGGAGAGGTCTTCTAAATATCAAAAATAAGTCATATATGCAATAGTTATTTTTTAAATAATATTAACTTTCAAATTTTAATAAATGTACATTTTTTTTGCACTGTATGCTAAAAATAACAGTATTGTTTAATTTTATTCTATTTTATATAGAGTATTATATTAATTTATTTCATTTTGTCTCCTTATTACAAAATAATAGCTATTCAGTAACTTTCTAATTATCACTCTGTAGATTGAAATAGCTCTTCAATTATGCAACAGTGATTATAGCCTCAATCAAACGTAAAATACAATCCGCGAGATAAAGTTATATAAACGAGAGAATTTCCATGTTGTCATTAACGTGCGTAATTTAAATGTGAATTACTCATGGAATGCTTGAAAACAGACGCGATGAATTTTTATGTATCAGAACAGCTTTCTATAATTTCGAGAAACGCGAATAATAAATATCTTTCCTCGATCCTGTTAACAACATTACGCAATCACACGGATAATCGTCATTTGCCGTTTCACGAAACCCTGGGAAATATAGTATATTATTTATCAGTTTACGTTACTTATCACATTATTTATCAGTCCTCGATTGTTGTTTGATAGTTTATTATTTGCTCAGAATATTTCAAGTGTTTAGCGAAATGACTGCAGTTGTAGCATATGTTAATTTTATCTTGACATGAGAAACGAACAATTTTATATATTTTTTTCTGGCGAGATCGCAGGAACATTGCTGGTTGTATCTAGCGTTGGATAATTCGATGTACTAGTTTAACTTTAATTTTGGTTTATCTTATTCTTTATCTGTTTTTAGTTGTGATGGTATATCAATGGTAATTTAAGAATGCATGTGTTACATGTCAAAACATTATTAAAAATATAAAAATTTCATAGAACGTTCTATTATTACGTCTGGCTGTATAAAATTTGACTACATAAGTCTCTTTTATATATATATATATATATTGGTTTAAAAGTTATTTAATTCTTTTGTTAGTCTTGATGCTTATGTAAAATCACGTTTTATAGTAGTTATTTGCAAATTTGATAAGATCATAGCATTACAAATTAAATCAAATTATATATATATATATATAATCTATAAAATTCTATAAAACTACTTTAATAAATATTTGTGCCAAAGTTTATTTGGATCTTATCTACTTATATGTTAAAAAGTTATTTACCTAAAACTACAGCAAAATGTGATCATTTTGTTGCATAAAGTCATTATTTATTGTTTTGTTTTTGGTTTCAAAGGTATTTATACCAAAAATTGTTGGCTAATATTGACTTTTTTAGTTAATTTTTTGGTTGACAGGTTTAGCTGATAGAAACATCCTTAACTTTAATGTTTAATTAACTCTTCTCCATCTTTTTCTAAAATTAGAAAAAGATGAAAAATAAGCTGAACTGAGATTAAAATTAAAGATGTGTGAGCAAAAGTGTAAGGGAGGAGGGAGAGGGAGACAGAGAGAGCAAGAGAGAGGGAGAGAGAGAAATAGAGAGAAACCACGTCTGTAAATATAAAATTTTGCGAGTAAACATGGGACGTGGTTGCCCTCCGAGGTCACGGAGAAGTTGATCACCGAGAGTCCCCACGGCCGGGGGACATACCGGCAAGAGAGCGCTACAAATTTAGAAACGCGGCCGGAGCGCGGACCGGCGCAACTCACCGGTTCCTAGATCATCCCTGACGTGCGCTGCGACCAGCACACAGTGTGCTATGTCGAAATACGGGAACATTTTCAGCTTGATGACCTGATTGGCCATGTCCAGGAACGCCTCGGGATCCATGGTCGCGGAAGCACGTTGCTCGTTCGCCGTTCGTCGTTTCTCGCCTGATCGTGTACACGACGTACCACACGACGTTCACACACCTCACACGCTTTACGCGAGCACCACGACTTGTTTGTATACTCCTCAACAACTTCCTCGATTCAAACGCTCGCGACAGAGCGCCCGCGAGCGACGTCAGCTACGCGTTGTCTGCTATCGTCGTCTGCTAGGCTATTCCAACCTAACCTAACTTCGCGCTCGACTCGACAGGAATTATAAAAAAAAAAAAGAGATCACGATTTCTTGCTTTATCGATTGAGTGCGCGCAGTGTTGTTTCTTAAATTGTGTGTAGATGGCAATGAAACATTGTGAGTATAGCAACCTAAAGATTTCTGCATTGCCTACTATTTTTGTGATAGCCCAAAAGATCTCTATATTATCGACATGACTATTTCAATGGCTACGTTTACACCGTGCACTTAGTCCGCGAACTATACGATAAATGTCTTTGTTTACAAGATGTATACAGGATAAACAAAGACACCTATTGTATAGGCCGCGGTCTAAATGCACGGTGTAAACGTAGCCAGTGAGTGCTTTCCATTTGGGACACTTTCAAAAAGATCAAATAATATTCGAAGACTATCCCTACACTAATGGCGAATTCAATTGGAAGCACTAGTGCGCACTGGTGCATATTAAAGCCTGTATAGGGACTCTAGACTATCCGAGTGTCTTCGAATATCATTATATTTTTGTTTAACAATGATCGGTGAACAACTAAATGATATTCAAAGCGTCGATCATGAGCATCAAATAAATGAAACTACATGAACTGAATCTTATGGAAGTATATTTGTAATCTATGCACCGCGTAAAGTAGTGTATAACACTATGATATAACGATGTGTTTTAATTTGATAAACTTTGATACTATGAAGCTAACCTAATCTAAGATGGAAATGTTTATCGTTGTACATATGATTATTTAAATAGCTATTGCACTAATATTTTGCGTTAGCTTCTATGTTCTTTCAATAATTAGTTTTGACTTGTTCAAAAAGCTGATATTATATAGAATTAATTCTTATCATCTTAAATGTTTACATGATTTAATAAAAAAAAATAAAAATATTTTCTAATCGTTGGCTGCGTTCAGCAGACTCAACAGTTTTGCAACCGTTTTATGATTGTCTGCTGAGATAGGACCATTCTTCTAGATCTAAAAGTATGATCCAATTAGCGCGAAGGAAACTTCCAACAGTTGCAAAACAACCGTTCTGCTGAACGCAGCCAATTAGTTTTATCCTATAAGCGCAAAATATTTCTAGAATGTTATATAAATATTATTAAAAAAATTAAAATAATATAATATTTCAAGAATATTGTATATTTTCTAATATTATGCCACTTGTAGAGTAATTACATTATAATTAAAGTTTCATTAAAAAGAAAGCAAAAAACACCGATGTTTAAGAAACATCGATATTAAAAAAAATCAGCCGATAGTTTATCAAAATTATCGAAAGTGTGCTTCGAAGTTAACCTCAATGTCAAACATCGAGGTCATTCTTATCGACATAACGATGCACATCTCTACCCGAGATTGATTAATAGCATGCAAATTTTCATACATCCACAGATGTTGATTGTAAAGATTTACAATAGCGGTTCTCTTAAATTTTATGTCATTCATAAAAAGTACAAATACTTCAAAATGTGATATATATTATAATTACATTGTGGCATATCATTGACGAAAGATTAATCGTGATTAATAATAATAATTCGTCTGCAGTTCTTGTAATCTCTGTATATGTGACTCATAAGTACTACGATGTTTAAGTACTATCGTTGAGGCGCGTACATAGTAGAGAACTGCTGCATCAGAGTGAGTCGGATGCTTATATTAAAGAGGTAATAACATTTCATTAGAGCGCACTGAATGTGAGTGCACGTTAAGTTCAATCCGTCAATCGAAATACTACGCAGTAGGCTTTGCACGTTTGCTACAATAATGTCGAGTTGTTTTACTTTGCTGTTTCATCTTGTGTGTTGTATTTTAATAAGCCTCGTGACAGCCTCGAAGCCGTTGTCAATTTTATTGTTAGAGCCTACTCCATCGTTTAGCCATCACGTCTGGGCAATGAATTTAATTAAAGGATTGCTTCGCAAAGGCCATCATGTACACGTAGTGAGCGTAGGCGAGACTAAGATCAAGGATAAACTCGCGCAGAATTTGACATACGCCGTAAGTAGATTTTACGAAACGTAAAAAAGTGTCAGAATGTCTCGAAGACATTTTGACAAGTAAAACTATGTTATATATTAATTGGATATATATATATGTGCACATGTTAATTTTGACGAACTATTATTATTATTGAAAGTACTTGCAAAACTATTATTATTGAAAGTACTTGCAACATGATGAGTAATGATATGTCCATTTATTGGCAATACTTAATAAGAAAATTTGAAATGTTCATGAAAAATTGATGAAAATACAAAGAAAATATGAGAAAATTATACTATCCAAAAATAAAATATACACTATAAAAAAATAAAACGTTAATTTTAACTTAAAGACTGCTATGAGCAGGCAAAAACACATTGGAAATGATTATTTACACTAGTGTTGCAAATGATATATAGCGGACAGTCTAATTTATTCATATTTCTCTCGACTTTTACCAATTTTTCATAAACATTTTAATTTGTTCTATGAAATGTTGATGATTGCTGATGAAATGGACATCGTTGTTCATTATTTTTCAAGTACTTTTAGTAATGAGGGTATCATAAAAATCGGTGTATATATGTATATTAAAAAATATATATGTATATTAAAAAGTGTTCCTTGTAAGTATAAATCGATCATTTAAAATTTAGAAAACGAATAAGAAAGAATATAACTTCTGTTTAAAAAAATATTATTTTATATTTTATATAACGTTCATGTGCTTTTGGAGATCTTAATTTACATTTTTACATGTCTTCTCCTGTATAGTAAAGGCTACTTATTATTATCAGGTGTTCGATGTGATGAAAATTTATGAAGAATCCGAGGATTATAATCCGTCTGAATGGGAACAGTATAGCGCATTTTATATGGGATATTTTATATATCAGTTGGGAATCGATGCATGTGATACAATCATAGAAACTAAAGCAGCGAAAGAGCTTTTGGAAATGATTAAGACGGTCGAGTTTGATGTTATAGTGCAGGATATTACATTATTTCAATGTTTATACGGATTGTGGGAGGTGTGAAGACAAACAAAACAAACAGTGAAATATAGCTATTTAATACTTTTTTAGATTATAAATGACTAAATTCGCTATAGAACGACTCATATCAGTCGAGCCACTAACAATTATTAGTTCATATACGAATTTTTACAGATCAAATTGCGTAGCAAACTAAAAACGTCTCGTCATTGTTTATCTCACTCAGTAATAACCTTTAGCATCTATTTTCTTCATACGGCGCATTGCAACAAATATTGAAATAAATAATCTTATTACTTAAGGCTTCTAATAATAATACAAAAAACGTACAAATGTTGAATAAAAAGATATTCCTTTTTTTACGATCGAGTAACATATAATTTATTTTATTTTGTGTATTTATTACAAAGTAACAGCCATTTAATTCTAATCTTTTTCCATTGTTATTTCGTAAATATTGTTTTTTAGGATGCTAAAGGTAAACCACCTATAGTAGGTTATATTCCGTTTGGCCCTGTACCTTGGCTTAAGGATTTTATCGGTGGTCCAAGTTACCCAACTGTTCGACCTTACATGCATGTAGCCATTGCGAAACCCGTAGGTTTGTGGCAAAGAACATGGAATACTTTATATTACATTATGGATGACCTCATACGACATTATTATTTTTTACCTACTGTTCAACGGCTTGCTGAGAAATACGTGGGCCACACAATCAGACCATTACATGAAATAGAAAAAGATAGTATTAATATTGTACTACTCAATAGTCATCCCGCATTCGAGTCTGGGATTCCATTGCCCCCGAATACTTTCGAGATTGCAGGATTGAATGCTCAGACCATAAAACCGATTGACGGCGAAATAGTGGTAACGTATTCCGAGGTAAGAGAAGTTGTTCTTATTTAAGAATTAGGAACAAATTGCAAAAAGAATATTAACAAAAAAACAGTGTATTATACTATATCATACTATAGAAATAGAATTTTAATGAAATTCTAATTGAATTTTTATCTCTAACCTAAGAATCTCGAATTTCGAATTCGAATCTAAAGAATTTCGAATTCAGACTCAATAAAAGAATAAAAAACCTAGTCAACAGATCTGTAATGACAACTGAGAATAATAACTCAAATACCGAAAACGAAGATGCGACGATACAGATCGTAAACATGATCGTATTTCCATATATTAAATCAATTACGAGCAAGATTACTAATGTAATAAATAAATCAAAAACTATAGGGTATAGATGTCTAAACGACTTATCGACATATATTTTCTGACCTATGATATCAGTCCTTTTGTAAACATCTGACAATCAATAGCTGTTTTATTATACATGATGATACAGTTTTTGATTTCGATTCAATAGACTATTTTATATAAATTAACATAAATGTGAACTTAACTTTTCTCATCATCTATAAATTATTTTACTCATTTAATTAAAAATTGACATTCAATTATAAAGAATATAATAGTATAGTCATTGAAGAAATCCTCGATCGGACTGTCGGGTTTTTTTATGAATTTGTGACCGAGCTAATTCTCGATAACAACCGAAAAATTAATAAAACACTTTTATACCATGGACTTTCAAACTTCTGATTGGATACCTATTTCGATCCGTAATATTTTAACGTAGTACTAAGTATGTAAAATTAGCTTAGAGCGATAATTTATAATTTTTCTATAATTTATTATATGTATGTTCGTTGACTTTGTAAGGGGTTATTAAAATGTTATTATTTATTATCACTGAGGAAGACTTTGTAAGTCGAAATGTTTGAAATTTATAGCATTGTACTTATGTAATTAAAACGAATTTCATCTCATGAGTTAATTGTAATTGCTCGTTTAAAAAAGCCTTGATATCAATTATATTGCGTTGAATTCACACGAGCTTGTTTTTTTATATTTTTTATATTTAGCACGCTTATTATTTCATCTTGTATTACAAATTTTCATATTTTGTTAAGAATATTTTACAAGAAAATACTGACTTAATTGATACAATTTCAGATAAACAATTAGAAGAAAAAATCTGGGAAATATATATTATAGGGAAAAAGATTTTGTTAATTTCGTGTTTAGTTCTGTTTTAATAAATTTATAAGAGGTATAATAGGAAGGAAAATCTTGTTAATTTTATATTTAGTTCTGTTTAATAAATTTATAAGAGTTTTTACACTTATATTTCTTATTGGGTTGAACGGAAAATTTGTTTTGCTTGTTTAGTCGAATTGAAAGTATGACTGTTTGCCATATTGTCGGAATATTTGCAATCATTCGAGTAAAAAATAACGCAATTATTTTTTATAATAATATCTGGATTTTATCGTTATTTTACAATATAAAATTATACAATAAATAATACAATAAATTATACAATATAAAATTATACAAAAAATATACAATATAAAAGTTAGTAGAAGGCTTAAAAAAGGCTTCATTCCTCATTTTTATGCAATAATTCTTATTGTTATTGTTACTTCATTTAAAGTAATCTAATTTAAAAAATTAGATTATAATATTTAACGTAAATAATGCTTTTGAAAATTAATTTAACTCCAGTTAATTTCACCTTAACGCAATTTTTGATTAAAGTATTTTTTTTGTTCATACAATTTTTAATACAACTAAATTAATTTAAAAGAAAAAAATTAACTTACTCAATCATATGATATCTTTATATTATATATTATTAAAATGTAATTTTGCAGGATGTGCGTGTATTTCTTGATGAAGCAGAGAATGGAGCTATCGTAATATCCTTAGGAACAAATGTAAAATGGAAATCAATTGGATTAGACAAAATTGAAACTGTCTTACTAGCTCTATCCAAATTGAAACAACGAATATTATGGAAGCTTGATATTGAAATGCCATTTGAAATACCAGATAATATAATGACTGTGAAATGGATACCGCAAAAAGAAGTTTTATGTACGTTTCTTAGTATTAAAAAAAATACGAAAAACATAACTCGACATATATCTTTTGTATACATACATTGTACAATTATTTTTTGTTTAATTAACTTTTAAAGTAAAAATTAGAATGTCAATCTAGCAGACTTTTTAAATTTAATTAAATTTAAAAAATAGCATTGGATGGATGAGATTATTGTTGCAAGAATGTACTTTCAATAATTTATTCAGTGTTATTAAAAATATTTAAATTATTATTCTACCATTTTAATAAAATATCGCAGTAATTAAACATGAAAACATTACGCATATAAATGTTTTATGAATTAAACGATTCTTACATGACTTATTATGAAATTCCACTTTAAATTACAAATGTGATGAAAATATTGGTTTTTGTTAAATGAAATTTATCCGATTATTTCGCAGTAAGGTCTAAACAATTTTGTTTTCTTTCATTCTTTTTATATTTATAGACAATATTTTAGTTTTTAATTTTGTTATTATATTTTACAACAATCTCTTTAGAATAACAAGAATACTTTATTATAAGAAACTTTTTTCTTTAAATATATAAAACGAGAAAGGTTTCTAAGAATTAAATCATATAAATGTTAAACTCGAGCCGACATAAATCGACACAGATATACATGTGAAAATTATTAATTATACTAAAGATGTTCCGACTCTAATTTTTGATTATTATCAGTACCTAGCTGACGAATTAACAGATAAAATAATAAGCATTACATTAAATTTTATTAATTCTTTTCTTTAAATGATTGATAACATTGTTAATTAAAAAGTGCATTGTATTAATTTAATTGAGATAATACAAAATGTCTATATCAATGTGAGATTTTCATTCTAATAGTCGAGAGTTAAAATCTATCATAAAAAATTTTTATGTTTAGCTCATAAAAATGTAAGAGCAGTTTGGACTCATGGTGGTCTTCTCAGCACACAGGAAGCTATTTGGAAAGGTATACCAATGATCGTAATGCCTTTTTTTATGGATCAAAAATCCAATGCACAAATATTAGTAACTAAAGGTGTTGGCATATATTTGGATATCAAAACTTTATCCGCGCAGACTATATTACACGCAGTTGAAGAAATACTTTACAATGAAAGGTATCAAATTTGGATTATATGTTTATATCATAATTATTTTAAGCAGTAAATTAATAACATAATCAAAGAATATAATATTGGAAATAATATCTAAATCAAGATTTGGAAATAACGTGTTACTTATAACGCCGTTATCGTTATCGTTACCTTTTTTCGGTTTTTAATGATCATTATTTTTTCTATCTGGTAACGGTAATGTCTTTATATTTTTACAATAACGGTAATAAAATTCGCTGTTACTTTTATTGTTACTTTAATTCCTTATTATTTTTATATGATATGTATATTATCTTTCAATGGATCGCATTATTTTATTGGAAATAAATTCTTAATAACGATTTGAAAAAAATGTTTAATACAGATTTTTAAAACCTGTTTGCTTTTTATATATAAGTTGCAATTTAAGTTCTTAAAGACAAATATGTATCAAAAAAAAATTTTATTTATTTATATTTGTTTGTTAATAAAAATTTCATTAGAAGGAATTACAGAAAATTTTTATTAGATAAGTTTAATACAAAGAAAATCATTTTATATAAAGACTAGCTTAAAGTTTTAAATTTTAATTTTGACAGATAAATTAATATTGAGTATTAAGTAGTGATCATTAAATAATTTTTAAATCTGATCTCTCTTACTTTAACATTATAAAAAAATAACAAAAAAAGTAACGAATTGTTACTTTGTACGTGACGAACAATGGTAACGTAACGCATTATTCTTATAGAGCTACATTTCCAAATCTCATTCAAACTAATACAAAGTAGTATAAAGAGTATCTCAGAATAATCGTACAATTCTTTTAAAATAAGGGGAAATGATTTTTATAAAAAATCCCAAACATTTTGATAAGTATATGGAGTTTTAAAAGAGTTGTATGGGTGATATGGAAAATCTTGTATTTGATTAAAAAAGTTCCTATAAAAAATTAGATTATTAAATTTGATTTTTCTGCTTATATATTTTGTTATACTTCTTTCTTCGATTAAGATATATAAGTTGTATTATATTATTAATAAGAAAACATTTTTGATGCAGTTATACAAGAAACATGAAACAATTATCTAGTAAATTCCGGGATCGATCGATATCGCCGTTAGACTTAGCTGTTTGGAGCATTGAATACGCTGTCCGTCATCCAAATGGAACTTTAGTAACACCGCTTAAATTCCAGAGCAAAATAGAACAAAATCTAATCGACGTCTATGCATTTTTATTTTTTAATCTTACCATAATATTGTTAAGTATATTTTTTACGATAAAGATACTTATTAACTTTTATTATAATCATATACATATCACATCTAACAAGAAATTGTATAAAAATAAACAGACTTAAGCCGTTGAAATGTCAACTGTAGACGCGTATAGACAATTACTGCAATTAATATTATTTATACTGCAATATTATTGTAATTAACGCTTTAATTTACTTTATTTTAAGAAAGTAAAATTAATGAATAAGTATAAAAATGTAATATTAATTATACAAATGTTGTAATCAGTACTGTATACTGTTATGTAAGTATTTAATTATAAAAATAAATCTATATAATAGTAATGTGAGAAATATTTAAATGATATTATTAATATTAATTAATATTTAAAAAAATTTATCATTTTTAGATATTCGCTGATGTGATGAAAAATGAATTCAAGAATTATTAGACTAGCAGAAACGTATAGCATACTTTATATATCAATGGGGAATCCATGTGACGAAGTGATAAAATCTAAAGTAGAGATGCACCGGATATCCGGAAAGGATTACTAGATATCTGATTTCTAAAAAATATATCAGTGATAATAAAAATTTCAGGTATTCGTACCATTGTACACTCCAATTCAATATAAAGTTTCGGCTGGATATATTGCCAGAAATCAGATATTCAGCAAATATCCTTCTTGGATATCCGGTGCATTCCTAATCTAAAGCAGCGAAAGAGCTTTTGGAAATAATTAAGACTGTCAAGTTGATCTGTTGTAGTGTAAGATATTACATTTATTGAATACTTTTACGGGAGGTGAAGATAAAGTACTCTCCAATTAATAAAATTTGTTTAATCCAGAACTGTCCAAGATCAGTGTTTTTTTGGCTTGAAATCGAAATGTGTCGGTATTCATAAACATAACGAAAGACACAGGTCAAAAACTTTTAACTATTTCAAACTAGTGTTGTCTCTGAGACCGAGCGTCGCATGCTACGACAAAACAGCAATGAAGTAAGGAGTACGAACGGTAATACGTGAATACATTTCGACTTCAAGCAAAAAAACACTGACTTTGGACAGCTCTGGTTTAATCCATTTTTAAATTGCAAGTGACTGAAGTTGTCTTATGAATTAAATCATATTTGCATAGATTGTGTAAAAAATGCTTAGTCGGCAATTGTCATTCATATTTCTAGATAACAAAGTAACGTTATTTTTACTTTAAAATTAGGTCTTTTATTATGATATTTTGAAATTAAAATGATGACAAATAACGTCATTTTGTTATGTCAAAGTATAAGTATTTTTTACAGTCGCTTTTTATTTTAAAATGACATAAAATGTTGAAATGGACGGTTTTATTAGTCTCTTCTGTGTAATACAAAAAATACAAAAAAATTTGTCAAAGGTTTCACTTTTATTAACACACAATACAAGAGGAATATATTTATATAAATTTGTAAAAGTAAATATTATAAAAGAAATCTAAGAATTGATTTGATATTACAGTGCTTGAGTGATATAATGTATTGTTGTTGGAGTTCTCATATGCTTATAGACTCAGTATTTAGACTTATAGACTTATAGCTTATAGACTATTTATAATTAAGAATCATAGTTACAATAACATCAACTTTAATAAATGTAGAATAATATACGGAAATAATAATCGCAGATCCAATTACACCATACTTCCATATGAAACAATGGTTCTTATAGACCTGTGGTATTTTTCAATAAATTCGCGACCTCATGTTTGCAGAATCAATAAGTGATCACATCGCTTATTGATTGACAACTTGTTAAACTCATTCAATTTACAGTTGACTATCCTAGTAGCACAGTTTATTAACGCAATATTAACTTAATATGTCTCCAATGCATGCTAATATTTAACCAATATACAGGGTGGTCCATTTGAAGCTTCAGCACTGAATATCTCGAAAACTACGCATCGGATCAAAAAAAGTGGATAATGAAAGTTGTTCGTCTCGAAGGGGGACATTCAATGATATTAAACTCGACCCTTCACCCCCACTCCCAACTCCCACACTCAAAGAAAAACTTCAGCTTTCATGATAGATAGCAGAAAGTTTTTGCAAATTTTTTTAGGTATAGAGGCTTATGAAGTAAAAAGAAAATTTTCTATTTTTTCAGCTCGCGCGCGCGGCGTATTATATTATGTTACTAAAAAATGATAAAAATTTGGTAGAAATTACCAAACTCACAAAAATCAAAAAAATATAGTAACCTTTCGAAAATAAAGATTTCAAGCTTTAAAACTTTTTTTTTAATTTAAATTTCGTTCATTTTTAACAAAGATATATATTACATATTCACGTTTGAACTAAAAAAACGATGTTACTTTCTAAATAATTCCATTATCGTGTATTATGTAAAGATCGACTAATTATTATGCATGCAAATGTTTTCACCCAATCTTAAAGAAGCGACAGCAGCACTATAGTATGAATAGATACTGTGTATTATATATGTACTTTAAAAAATTCATTTATGCATCCTTTTTCCTTTTTTCTCAATAATTATACAATCAAGTTGTCGGAAAATGTTAATGTCAATATGTCAATTCAGCATGTTATTAAAGCGATATTACCGTCAATCATTCTTATTTTAAAATGAAAAGACAACAAATGCTATAGTAGAATACTGATACATTCACTTGAGATTTAATTGAGAGACTACGCAGGAATTGTTGCTTTGTGCAACAATGTTAAGTTGTTTTACTTTATTATTTTACCTTGTTTGTTGTATTTTAATGAGCCTCGTGATAACGTCAGAAGCATTGTCGATTTTATTATTGGAGCCTATTCCATCGACCAGCCACCATGTTTGGACAGAGAATTTGATTAAAGGACTACTTCGCAAAGGCCATCATGTACATGTAATAAGCATACATGAAACTAAGATTGAGGGTAAACTTGGACAAAACTTGACATACGCTGTAAGTAGATGTTACGAGACTCAAAATCATTCATATTTACAGCAAAAAGTATTCGTACAGCGCGCTGAGAAAATATTTTAAAAAAAAACTTTATTTATAAAAGGTAAAAATTATCCAGCGAGAAATGAGTCGAATTGATGTCGAATCGATATCGATACGATGATTTCAACACCAATTTGACGACGTTTAATTGACAATCACTTCTTGGATAATTAACAGCATTTCGAAACTTTTCTGAGATACATTCTTTGGCATTTAATTACACCTACTTCCTCATTTTTCTTAAACTTGAGCGTATTATCACATGAATATATGTATTTTTGAGTGTTATTTGCTATTTAACATTTTATTTGACTGCATATATTTTGAATTATGCAAATTTAAACAATACCATGGCATTTTGCTAATATGACCTTCTATAGATATTGATTACTCACGACTTCTTTTTTGAGGTTTTCATATCAAAATAATTATTTGATAAAATCGATTGTAGCTCTATTGTTAATCTATAGTTTATATTACGTGTACTATTTTTAGTACTGAGCAGCTTATATGCAGAAGTTATGTGAATGTATATATACATTCATTTGCATACATTTTAAAATGTTTTACTTTTTTGTTAATTTTGTAACCAAATACTGTTTTCTAAATAAAACTAATATTTTAAGACTATTTTTATGGAAGATCACTTTATCACCCATTTTTTTCTTCGAGTTATTATTCAATATCGCCATATTTTTATTAATAGTATCCTAAGTAATAAATATTTCGTAACTTTGAGTCCAGAATCGATTCGACAACATTTTAACGAATGTAACTGTTAAGTTTTAAACTTAAATACTGATTATTAACAAAATTATTTTGTAAAATGTAATTGGGGTGCCATAATACCACCTTCTCCTCTACTTATTGTTATCAGGTATTCGATGATGTGATGAAAACTTACGAAGAATCTGAGGATTATAATCCGTCTGAGTGGGAACAGTACAGCGTATTTTATATGGGATATTTTACATATCAATGGGGAATCAATGCATGTGAGGCTATGACAAAAACTAAAGCAGCGAAAGAGCTTTTGGAAATGATTAAAAGTGTCGAGTTTGACGTTATAGTTCAAGATATTACACTAACTCAATGTTTCTACGGATTGTGGGAGGTGAAGATAAATAAAACAAACAGTGAAATATAGCTATTTAATACATTTTTAAATTGTAAGCGACTGAATTCGCCATAGAGCGGATGACTTATGTCAGTCAAGCCACTAACAATTATTAGTTGCTCGTGTAGCATGCGGTTCTTATAGATCAAATTGTGTTTGCATAGCAAACTAAAAACGCTTCGTTTATCTTAGTAATAATCTTTAGCACTTTTTTTCTTCATACGGCATTATAACAAATATTGAAAAAAATGATTTATTTATAAGGTTTCTAATACTACAAAAAAAAACGCGAAAATGTTGAATAAAAACATAGTATTTTTTACATAGTAACATATAATTTATTTTTTTGTGTGTATTTATTACAAAGTAACAGCTATATAATTCTAATTTTTCCCATTGTTACTCTGTAAATATTGTTTTTTAGGTTGCTAAAGGTAAGCCACCTATAGTAGGTTATGTTCCATTTGGTCCTGCACCTTGGCTCAAGGATTTTATCGGTGGTCCAAGTTATCCAACTGTTCGACCTTATACGCATGCAGCCATTGCGAAACCCGTAGGTTTGTGGCAGACAACATGGAATGTTTTCTATTACATTATGGATGATCTCATACGACAATACTATTTTTTACCTATTATTCAACGGCTTGCTGAGAAATACATAGGCCACACAATTAGACCTTTACATGAAATAGAAAAATACAGTATTAATATTGTATTAATCAATAGTCATCCTGCATTTGATACTGGGATTCCATTGCCACCGAATACCTTGGAGATTGCAGGATTAAATGCTCAGCCCATAAAACCGATTATCGATGAGGTAGTCGTAACGTATCCCGAGGTGAGAGAAATTATACTTCTTATTCAAAAACTAATAAAAAAATTGCAAAAAAAATTAAAAGAAAACAATGTATTGTACTAAGGAAATAGAATTTTAATGGAATTTTGATCGATTTTATTATCTGTTATAATTCCTAGTTGAAGAATAATTTTAAATTATATATTGTAATTTACTATTATTGTATCTCGTATTCCATGGATTTTGAAGTCCATTTCTTAACTTTGTTAAGAATATTATAGCAGAGTAATAAAATATTAATTTACTGATAATATCTTAGATAAATATATATGATTAGAATGAAAAATCTGTTAGGAAAAATCTTGTTAATTTCGTGTTTAGGTTTAAATTTTCAAGAGTTCCTGTACTTATATTTTATGTCGGATTGAATGAAAAGTTCCATTTTTTCAATAAAAAAGAAGGTTGCATGCGATGTGAAAATCTCTGCAATCACTGCAGTCGAATATACATATATACAGGGTGGTCCACTTAAATCGACCATCTGGAATATTTCGCTTATTTTTGATGATATAAAAAATGTTTCAAATGAAAATGGAACGGTTTTGAGGGGGACGTATTTTGGTCATGTTCTTTTTCTAGATGGAAACGCCAAAAAGATGTAAGGGTCACCTCCACTTCTTTAAATGGAATTGTATGATTTTTTTTGTACAATATGATTCCTCTAATTATTCTGCATATAAAAGTATTAAGGGGATCCTAAAGCCGTCTGTATTACCGATTAAATCGTAATTTTTGTATAACAAATACTTCTTTCTCTTTCACAGATTCGAAAATCCTTTTCCAGGATTAAAGTATACGCATTAATACGTGTTTGTGAGATGGAGTTTATACCAAGAGAGAACGACCAAAAATTTCGAAATTGATATATTTTTTACCATTTCTTAGCGTAACATGGCGTCTCAAGCTGTCAAGTGACAACATTTGTTTGATACAAAAGTTTTGCAACCTGTACTTACGAAATAGTGATCCACAAACGAAAGAAAATACATAGTTATTTATTTAAAAAATTATCCATTTTGCATACATAATTTTTTAAAGCAACTATGTGTTTTCTTTACGTACTTATTTTTAAAAAATTGAGATTTTTATCATTTATTTTATAATATATTTCTATGTATTTTTATTAGAGCACAAATTAAAAAAATATTATTTATTTATTAAAATAACTTATGATCCAGATAGTAAACCGTCACCAAGTTTGTCGTATTATTTTTAACTGTGATTTAGAATAATTCGTAATTTTTTAATATTTTGTTATCATTTTAAAAGTATGTATAAAACATCCTTAACAAAAAACGTAAATTCCTATTCAATCTAATAGAATATTTATACATATGTATCTAATTAATTTTAATATGTAAAGAAATACATTTTTAGATGTGCTATATTTTCAAAATATATCTAATTGAATAAATAGCAACTCATGATAGAGGTAGGTCACCGATATCGACATACCACTTTATTTTTAGGCAATATTTCTTAAACAAAAGGTAAAAATATAACTTCAAAAACATAAATACAAACTAAAAAGTGTCTTCTATCAGATAGAATAAGCAGTTTTTATAATACTGTTTCCAATTTTGCAATAATTAAGTTTTTCGTAAGTTATGCAAAAATGAGCGTCTGACAAAATGGGCTCCAAAACTGACATAGTAGACAATAATGCCAACATTCCTATTCTATAAATAAAGATATATCCTATTCTGTAAGAAAAACTAATTTATGGAACTATACACATTTAAAATGACATAATATTATATTATCAATAATACAGTCACTATTATTTTAATTACGCAATTTGCAAAAGAACACCGTAAGAATTTTCTTCTCGGATTCATAGAATTTGTTTTTAGCTGATTTGATATAGAAATAAGCCACAAATATATAAAAATTACGAGTTTGTACTTCTTTGATTAGCTAAACAGATCACATTTTTATTAATATCAATAAGGTGTAAAGTTTCTAAGAAATAAGGGAGTCGCTTTATATAGGAGACCAATGTCAGTATCGGTGATCATCCTCTATAGTTTCTAATTTCTATTTATTAATTAACTATTAATTAATTTCTATCGTAATTAAACACAGAAATGAATATTATAAAAATAATGTTCCATTCACACACACACACGCGCACGCACACACACACACACACACACACACACACACACACACACACACACACACAAAACAGTGATTTATAAAAAGTTTTGTGTGTATGAATTTTATTTGAATAAACTTGATAATACGACTTTCAGCTTAAATAAAATTTGTTTAAAAATGTATTAATTTTAATATATAAATATTACTTATAATTAGCTGTTTTGGTATTAAAATATTAATATTACCTTTGTATTTTATTAAAATATGTAACTTATCAATACTTCGCAGGATGTGCGTGTATTTCTTGACAGAGCAAAGAACGGAGCACTCGTAATATCCTTAGGAACAAATATAAAATGGAAATCGATTGGACTAGACAAGATTAAGACCATTATTCTAGCTCTGTCAAAATTGAAGCAACGAATTCTATGGAAGCTTGATATTGATGTGCCATTTGAAATACCGGATAATTTAATGATTGTGAAATGGATAATGCAAAAAGAAATTCTATGTATGTTTCTTGATACTTATAAAAATGCGAAAAGCATGGAATTTAACATATATTTTTTTGTAATTTTTATTTAATTAGCTTTCTATACAGTCTTTAAAAAAATTTTTATATTTAAGTTTACATATTACGCGTTTACCTTTTTCATTAAAGATTAAAATATCAATCTGTTCGACTTTTTAAAATTTGAGCGTAATATCATTCTCTCTTAAAAATAGTATTGAGTAGAATAAGATTACAAAAATGATTACAAAAATATACTTTCAACGGTATTATTTTTAATTATCTAAATATTATTTGAATCATCGTTCCAATATTTCAGTAAAATGTTGCGGTGGCCATACATGAAAACATTGCGTACATAAATGTTTTATGGATTAAATAATTTTTGCATGATTAATTACATTACAATAGAACACAGATTTTCCAACATCATTTTTTTTTCATCTCCCAGATTATTTGACTTCATTAACGAGTTCTCATGACGGTACGTAGTGCTGTGATCAAAAAAATTGCGCGTAGCACTATTGTCACGAGAGCTCGATAAGAAGGTCGGACAATCCAGGAGATGAAAAAAAATGATGTTAGAT
>NW_017258021.1:1107783-1116733 GCF_001594055.1 Mycetomoellerius zeteki | reverse complement strand
GGAAAGGTCAGGAGGTATCGGATCTTAGGTTTTTTTGACATTTTATTTTGTTGAACAAGTTGGCAAGTATAATATACATACATAAATATAAAACATTATTCTTATACCATAATATCTTTTTAATCATATTTTTCTAAGAACAAAAATAACAAAGAGTTTTACATTTTTATAATTTTGGTAAATTAAGGGGTGGCATTGAATAGAAACATTTAAAAAAACACATATTTTTTAATTACAAATTTTGGATTAGATATTTTTTTAATATGTAAACTTAATATTTATAAAAGGGACCTGCTTTTTCACAAGCACAATGTTCATAAGCTCAACTTTCACAAACATATCTCATTGTAGACGGCCTTTAAGTGAATGGTTAAAATCCATTTCCTACTTTCTTGTTTTGCTTACGGACTTACTCTATGTCCTATTATACCGGAAAATCAGTCTACTCTCAACATGTTTTACAGCCTTATCACTACTGCTATTGCCCATTGTAAACGAACCTTAATAGATGTTGTTTACATTGGTAAACTAAAAACGATATTCGACTTATATTTATGATAATGATGTGACTGGTTGGTAAAGATAACTATATCTCTATTGTCGGCGTAAATATTGTAGCTATACAACAAAATGTGCATTAACTGATAAACACCGATGCGTTTATTTTCAATTCGGAAAGGTCCCGGTTTTTATGAAGATAGATTTGCCTGTCGCTTAATGCTACCACATGCGTCTATTTTAAACAATTCTTGACCCATATCAGCCGCAGTACCTGACCTTCCTCTAAGAATATCAGTTCTTGTTGCATAAAATACATCTGATCATTTCACAGTGATGTCTAATTTTGTTCTTTTTTCGCAATTTTTTCATGTATACAATTTTTATTTTTATTTACAATTATATTTTATATTATATACAATTATATTTTACAATTTCTTTAGAATAACAAGTCAACGTTTATGATAATAAAAAACTTTTTTCTTTAAATGATTTACAGATGGCAAAATTGATTGCAATTGTATTAATTTAATCGAGACACAACTTATAATAAAATATTTATATCAATGTGAGTTCTTCATCATAATAATTGAGAGTTAAAATATATTATAAACAATTTTTATGTTTAGCTCATAAAAATGTAAGAGCAGTTTGGACTCATGGTGGTCTTCTCAGCACACAGGAAGCTATTTGGAAAGGTATACCAATGATCGTAATGCCTTTTTTTATGGATCAAAAATCCAATGCACAAATATTAGTAACTAAAGGTGTTGGCATATATTTGGATATCAAAACTTTATCCACGCACACTGTATTACACGCAGTTGAAGAAATATTTTACAATGAAAGGTATTACTTGTATATTTCAACTATATTTTAATATCATAATTATTATTTAAGCTAAATGGATAATATAATTGTTTCAAGTAGTATCTAGATTGATCTAATATAATTGGTTTAAAATTTTCCTGTAAAAGTTGCCTATATAAAATAATAGATTATGAAATTTAGTTTTATTTTTCATGTATCTTGATATATACAATTTTTTTTCCTTTAATTAAAACGCGCATGTCGTGTTAAAACGAGTTACATTATTAATAGTAAACATCTTTGATGCAGTTATACAAAAAACATGAAACAGTTATCCAGTGAATTCCGGGATCGACAAATACCGCCATTAGATTTAGCTATTTGGAGCATTGAATATACCGTCCGCCATCCAAATGGAACTTTGGTAACGCCGCTGAAATTTCAGAGTTGGATACAACAAAATCTAATCGACGTTTATGCATTTTTATTTTTTAATATCATAATATTGTTAATTATATTCTTTGCAATAAAAATACTGATTTATTTTTATTGTAATCATATATATACGGTATCTAAATTTCACAAGAGCAAACAGGCGTAAAAGCCGCTGAAATATTACATAACAAATGTTGCGTAAAATTATTGCATATAATGTTACTCTAATAAGAGAAACTATCCAATCGTTATACGCTGATTTTAATAAATTGTTAATGAAAACACCCGTAAAATGAAAAATAATGATGCCAATTTTTTATTGACAATTATTAATATAAAGATAATTAAAAATAATATAAAAATACAAATAGCTTTTATAATCGACAATCCATATGGCTCATTAAATAAGGTAATGGATCCTCTATGAAAAGGTACCTTTGTTGGCTACGTTTAAAAGATAAAGTTGTTCAGTAATTCTTTATTATGATTGATCATAAATATGTTGTATAAAAAAAAATACCCTAATAGCACACTTATTTGAGAAACATTCTGGCGAACGTTCTTAGGACATAGGGATATCGCTTGAATGTTCTTTAGAACGTCCCTTGGAGACCTGTGCTATTAGAGTAATGCAATGTATTTTTAAAAATGCTATTTATTTTTTCTAAGCAAGTGTAACTAAAATAAAAGTACAAATTTAGCGCAACAGTATTATCCTTAAACTAAGTTTTGACAGAATAAATAGTCAGTAGTTCCTTTAAAATACATATATAATATTCTGGATTATTTTTTTATACTCACTTCAAATATTATTTTATGTTACTTGAAACAAACTAAAAGCTAATTTAAAAATAATTACATATTTTCAAGTATTTTTAATTTTAATGTATTATACATAAATACATATGAACATCTGTCTATATATGCGATGCGTCTGTTCCGTTTGTTTGAACAATCTGCAGTGTTACCAGATCAAATGATATCCTCCTAAATTTATTTTTTTAGTCGTATATCAGATGACATTTTTTGTAGTTATAATGTTGTAAGATTATAATTGTGTCTACTCTTAAATTTAGATGGAAATCCTTTGATCTGGCAACACTTTGAAATAAAACGCAACTAACTTCAAGAGAAAAAATATTATTGACCACGTGTGTAATAATAAAAATTGAATAAAATAGAATTAAATACTAAAGATCGATATATATATATTTTTTGAGATCCTTATTTTTAACATTAAAAAAGGAAATGAAGAATAATAAGACTGGTAAGTATAATAAGTAAAGTTAAGATGTAAAATCACATCATATTAATTTTTGCGTATATTTTGTAATTCAATTAAATAATAAGATTGATTGTTAATCTTAGTATTTAACATACAAAATACAAAATACTTTTATATGCTTCCATGAAATATAAAGTACAAAATATTTTCACGTATTCCGCTGAAATACAAAATGTAAAATACAATTATCTTACAAATACTATTTTTCAAATAAAAGTATATATTTCAAATATGTGCCTAGCATGTAGAGACTTCTAACAGTTCTAGCTTGAACTATTCAAGTAATGTAGGTTGCCGACAAGTGGTACTGATCGCACGCTGCAATCGAGCTGGAATTCGTATCACTGACTGGCACCAAGTTAATTTCCACTCAATTTTATATATCATTCGAATAAAAAATTTGATATTAACAACTGCCAAGTTAAATTACACAAAATTTTATGTATCATTCGTATAAAAAATTTGACATCAACAATTGACGTCAAGTTAAATTCCATATAAAGAATATAATCTAATTGATACTATTTTTCAATTTTGTAGATGAAACCTTTAAATATCTTTGTATTCCTATTAAAGAACCTAATAATGATTAAAGAACATCTGCGGACATATTTAATCTCAATGGAATAAAATCATTCATAATATAATCTTTATGATCAATCATGACTATTAAATATTTTATTAATTGTTTGATATTGTTCTGGATAAAAATATGAATTTTTTTTAAAGAGTGATCCACAACTAGTGGTTTTACCCTGCATATTAGATGTACAATGTCACATTGCTTTTGATTACAAATGAAACATATAAGTACCAAAATGCAGTATCCTGCAAATAAAAAATAACGCATTCAATTCCATGCATACATTAATTGTGTAGTAGATATTTTAGCAAATTAAGATAAATAAATTCAGATAAATAAAGATGTTAATAAACATTAAAAATATTTTAGTATTTTTTTTTAATAAATAAAAGCTCTTTTTGGTAATAAATAAAATAATTTGGTAATAAATAGCAAAATTTTTAAGATTAATATTAAAGTTTTTATTTAAAACTTATATTAACACATAGTATGGCAGGGCTTTTTCATCCATTTCTCACGATGGTGTTTATGTTTCTGATGAACATCATATACTGAAGACTTACTTAAAGGCCATACTGGTTGTGTTTTCAAGAAAATGATTGGATAAAGTTTTTATAAGCACATTACTGCAAAAAGATATTGTTTGTTGCCTTAAATTTTACGTTATTTTAAAGTTGAACCTAACGGAATAGCCCTGCTTTACCTTAATTATTTTTACAAATTTTTACTTAAAGATACGTACATTTTGTTTATTTGTATAATTATAATCATTGACATAAAATAAAAGGAAAAAATATCTCAAAAAGAAAAATTTGATGTCGATCAAAAACGAGTAATGGAAGTTAAAAGATCTATTCCAAAATACACAAAGTCAATCATGCGCGCGTTAATTCGAAACTCACCTTCTTTTTCTTAGATTACGTGAAAATGATTTTTTGGCATATTGACCCTACGAAAGCCGAGGATTAATTCTCCATTATGTCTTTCGATGTGCACCGACCTATCCCTTAGGATTCTCCATAATCGTATCTTTTACCTTTTCTTTCTGTCTTTTACGAGTCGAGTGAACAATTCCATTAAAATGGTACCGTTTAGACGTCGTCTTTTGTATCTAACAATCGCAATAGCTATAAGAAAAGAACAGATCATAGTGGTGCGATTCTTCTCGCAATAAACTATAAGTATTGAAACGCGAAGAGACAATTGTCTGAGGATATATGATTAAAGAGTATGTAAGTAAGTAATGCTGGATTTTTCAAACAATTATGTGCACACAGACGTGTTGAAAAATTAAAATCGTTGTAATTTTTATTACGTAAGAAAAACGAAAAATAAAAGTAAAAGAACAGAAGTAAAAACAGAAATAAATAGAATAAAAGATCTAAAGAGAAAATATAAACAACCTTTGTTCTTACTGCTCTCTTTTCATGACAACAAGAAAATGGAAAATATTTTCAACCTCATAATTTAAATTTAAGATAATGTTAATTAATTTTTAAAAAGTGAAGCCTGTTGGAGAAATTATCTTCTATCTTTTGTTTGTGCAAAAAATAATTGAAACTGTAAGTATTAATAAAATTATTCTTTTAATTATACTATATTTTATTTAAATTATTTTTTTATTTAAATTACTCTTTTAATTATTCTATTTTTTATTTATTAATATTTTAAATCAAAATAAAAGAATATATAAATTATCCTTAAAAAATATTATAAATCTGTTTATTTATGAACGCTTTTATACATATATTTAACATAAAAGATCTAGAAAAAGAAGTTAAGAAAAATTCTAGAATGCGTTTTGAAGTTAACGGTCCTTTCATTTCGTCATTACACATTGCATTTTTATTTTTTACACATTATATTTTTAATTTTCTTTGCTATAGCGAAAAATTAATTGTCAGAGTAAGTGCTCAATCTATTTTGTTTTATTTCATAAAACAGTATCTTATTGTAGCTGATATTTTAATCGCAAATGGTTCAGTTAAATATAATTCATCTACATGCAAGATGATCTGGAAAGAATAATGAAACGAATGCAATGGTTGCAAGTTCATTAAAGTTATTACTATAAAAATAGTCGGAAAGTTGTGTATGTGATTATATTTCAGTTCTAATTAGTTAATTTTTTAGAATCGGTAGCAATATAATGAAGCACAGATCTTTGTTTAATAAAAATTTCAAATTCTTAGTCATTTTTTATCTACAAACAATCACAAATTGTACTCTGTAATTATTTTATAAATATTTTATAAATGAAGTTTCAAAAACAAATAAATATTTGTTTAATTTTAAATAATATTTAGTGCAATAAGATTCTAGATTTATCAAAAATTAAGTAAATAATGGAATTATTTAGAAATACAAAAATCTTAACGTTGTAGAGTAGATTTTATGTAATGTTCATAAGAGACAAGTCTAATGAATAATAATGTAGCATCTAGTGAGGCATATAACTACGGTTTTATGACAGTCTAGTACCATGAATGTATGAATTTATGTTTCGTACAAAGCGCGAAAAAGTTAATAACTAAAAGGAAAAAGTTTTTGGTTTATTCTCTTCGATCGTCATAAGAACTTTTTACACATCAGAAATCGAACTTTATACGTATTATGTTCGAATATATATAACATTTAAAACATATGTTTACGTTAAACAGTTATTTCTCTCGCAAAGGTATATTCTTTGTTAGTCTCAGTATTCAGATAATTTGATCTTATTTCTCATGGGACAATTTTATCGTTGAATAGAGAAAGAGTAAAGAACACAAATTTCTAAAAGTGTTATATTTCCATCGTAGTAGATTTTTCCATAATTAAACATTTTATTTATTTCACATATGAAATAAAATCAAAAGTATTTCAATTATTTTTATGTATTTTCATATATATTTTTATTTATTTATAAAATACATAAAATGTAGTTATTGCTACATTATACCAGACACTTAACATTAAATAAAGATTTGTAGTATATAAAAAATCAATAAACAAAAACCAAAAATATTCGCCGATGTAATAGTTATCCATCATTAAATTGAAATTTATCTAAGCATTTTACTTCTTTTTTTAAGTCGTCATGACAATAAGAAGTTCTGTCGTTCCCGAATAGATAGTTAATACAATAATTTATCGGATGTAAACAGACAGATTCGCTGTGTATATTCATTTATGAGTGACGCGACAAACCACTTTAACTCGATCACTTTGCTTCCGGTATGACGATAACAGGATATCGAGTATTAAATCGGAACTCGTCAGTTGCTGCAAGGAGATAAATAAAGATCTTCAACAGAATGTGGTTCTTCATGGCGTCGTCAAATCTGATAAACATAGTTTCCGAGCTGAATCTTTTGCTAGAATAAAAATAGTCGATCTCTATCATGGACGAACTTCTCCGTTCTTTTTACTTTTTACAAACAGAGTTTTTCCGTTTCTCACGTTTGGAACAAAACGGCGAATCAATATAAATATGATATTTTCGACATTTCTACAATTTTTGATTATTGCAACTACATCTTTCAAACAAGATTGAAGGATATAAAAAAAAATTGAACTAGTTCCAAAAAGTTGCTTAATATTAGATAAACATTGAAGTACATGCAATAATCATTTGCCCAATAAAACTTTATTATGAATATTTTTTTAGAAAAAGATGGATGCAATTTCATTAATACTTTAACAAGAAATATGTTTCCATGTAATTTTATTCGTTTTTTAATAATAATAAATTGTAAAGATTAGATTTTTGCCTCTTCCAAAAAGTCGCAAACGCGTATGAACAGTAACGCTTTGGATTAAATCCAATCGTGTTTATTTTTATTATACAAATAAGAAGAAAATACAAATTATGCAATTAAAAGGTAAGAGAAAAATTTTTTACAGACGTTTTTTGAAAAACGGACAAATCATACGTAACCATCGTTAATACATTGTAAATTTTATCAATTGGTTCCACAATCATGGCGAATGATTAGAAATATTTTATGGTAAGTAAACGCCATACGAATATTAGCAGAAAATGCAGCCTGCGAGAAAAGCAGTGGAGAAATATTTTCAGTTTCAACGTCAACTGAATTTACGATATGAATCAAGCGGACACGTTTGCATTGTGTGACGGGCGACTAGTTCGCTCGTATGGTACCTATGTAAAACAAAAGGATGGAGTCGAGTAGTATGTGAAAAAGCTTCTCTCAACAGTAAATAAATCTGTTTAAATGAGATAATATAGTAAAAAGACATTTACTTTAAGTAATCTCAAATAACGTTAAAAGATTTTACAACAGTATGCTTCTCTAAATCTAACATAAAATAATGTTTTTATTATAATTAGCTGCATTTTTTAGCATTTTATATATTTAAAATAAAACGAACGAATACATGTACATGTATATAAAATTATATATATACATATATATGCATTTTATATATGTATACATATATATACATATTATATATATACATATAATATATTAAATAATAAAATAATTGTAATAATAATAAGAATGAAAATTTTAACATACACATGTGTAATTAACAGTTAATGTTTAACGTATAACAATTAATGTTATAGAAAAAGATGGAAATTTTAGGAGGCATTTTATATATGGGTTGCATGAGACATACGATTCTTGCGAAAAAGAACGTTGGAGACAATCACTCGGGGATATTTTCTTCGCTGAACGTTAGTAACGGTTCGCGATCGTAGTAGATCGACCGTAAAACTAAAGCTATTTTATTTTCTTGCAAATGCCACAGTCGCTCCTTTCAAACTCCTTGAAAAAAACCATCATCACTTTTTCCGTCGAAAGAAAAATTAACTTTGTAATGTATGCGTGATGATAAGGCATAAGCTATTTCTAACGTGATACACATATTATTATAATCCATTTCTCAAGAGTTTTAATTATGCAAATGTCTTACGTCATAAAAAGAGTAATGTAAATTAAAGAGCTTGTATAATTGATAAAACTTGTTTTTTGATTATCTGTAACTAATTTCACTTTAATAATTTTATTATTTGACATGCATTTGTTACGAAATTTAACGATAAAGAATTAAAAAGTTGCAATCGAAAAAGTTATTTGACCTTTCGATCTTTCGAACAACAAAATATCATCATTAGAACATCTGTATTTATTTATATATGTATTTTTTTTCTTTTAAGCTATAGTACTATATGTATTAGTACTATATGTATAATTTTTACATATGTTGTGCCTTGTAAGCAATTATCCGATTCTTTTCGCACGCGATTCGACAGAGAAGATGAAACGCTGAAGATAATGCCTATCGACTTCTCTACTACATGCACGCACACACACACACACACACACACA